>NW_028318696.1:0-162500 GCF_062004578.1 Staurois parvus
GGGGGGGAGGATGGGGGCAGTTGTAACACTAGGGGGGGCAGAAACACGGGGGGGATGGGGGCAGTTGTAACACTGGGGAGGAGGGCAAAAACACTGGGGGGGGGCATTGGGGAAGTTGTGGTAAAACGGGGGGGGGGGCAGAAAGACTCGGGGAGAAGGTGGGGGCGCTTGTAGAAACACTGGGGGGGCAGAAACAGTGTGGGGGGAAATTGTAATACGGGGGGGCACAGAAAAACTGGGTGGGGGGCCATTGGGGAAGTTGTGGTAAAACAGAGGGGCAGAAAGACTGGGGGAAGGTGGGGGCAGTTGTGGTAACACTGAGGGGGGGCAGAAACACTGGGGGGGGCAGGTTTGGTAAAACTGGGGGGGGGGGGCAGTTGAGGTTACACTGGGGGGGTCGAAGCTCCAGGTATGTCCCCCCCCCATCATTTATTTGTCTCTCAATAGATAAAATCCCCCCCACATCATCCAGCACTCCCTCAGCCTCTTCCTCCTCCCCACCCCCGGCCTTCTCCTCACCTGGGCTCCCCCGGTCTCCATCTTGCCCACCCCGGACCCCGTTTCTCTCAGCTCCCGTCTGTCTCCTCCATCCCTCCTCGGGCTCCTATTACTCTCTGTGACATCAAAAGATGGCTGCCGAAGGAAAGCCATGTCTATAACGTTTAATGGAGCTGATTGGGAAGGGAGACACCTATGGCGGGGAGCGGTATTACCGCCATGGAACACATACAGGCACAGTGACATCTGGAGGCAGAATTTAGGAAAACCCACTAAAGTCACCACAACACTGATTCATTCTATGGGAAAATCAATAAAATAGCAGATTTAGTTTGGTTTTCAGTAAAAATATGTAGGCCCGAAAAGTGACGCTGTGATTGGCAGAGTGATTAGCTCCACCTCCAGGCTCTGATTGGCAGAGTGATTAGCTCCGCCTCCAGGCTGCCTCTGACCTCACTTCCTTTCTGGTTGTTGAGCGATACAGATCGTCAGAGCGGTTCTCCTGCAACTGACTGCGATCATTAGCATTTCTATTGCTGATATCATTATATTATTCTTTAGTAGTGGGAAATATTTATATTTTTAGCCACTTTGAGGTCATCCAGCACCATCACGATGCCACGACCTTCACGACGCCCATCCCGTGGAAGGTCTTCACATCAGGTGAACGGAGGGTCTCCGATCGCCCATCGGACGAGGTCCAGGGTCCAACGTCATCGGAGACGGGAGGAGGCCTCCACCCACCGCAGCCGTTCACCAAGAGAGCGTGCCCGGGCCCCTGAGCACCCCCCACCTCCAGCCATGGAGCAGCTTGCCGGGGCCCCTGAGCACCCCCCACCTCCGGCCATGGAGCAGCGCGCCGGGGCCCCTGAGCACCCCCCACCTCCGGCCATGGAGCAGCGCGCCGAGGAAGAGGTAATTCTGTGTCCCATTTGTTTGGCAGGTTATGAAGATGGAGAGGACACGACCATCCTGGCCTGCGCTCACGAGTTCCACACCAGCTGTATCCACCGATGGCTTGAAGAGAGCGCCACCTGTCCAATCTGCAGGACTGCTATTCCCAACCAGCAGGACGACCAGCCACTCCTCCCTGAGGACATACAGCAAGACGAGATTGAAGACATCCAGTTTGGATTTGTAATTGATGAAAATGGTGATGTAGACTTGCATGTCATTGTATTCCTCTGGGAGGGGGTAATGTAAATGGGAACTGTTATTGTGTACTGTGTATATATTTTTAAATTCTGTATATATTATTTTTAATATTAATATTATATATGTTACATGTTTATCTGTTTTAGCCATGTTTGAAGTATTTATTGTATTAATGCTTTGAAAAAAAAAAAAAAAAAAAAAAAAATAATTTAAAAACCAAAAAAAAAATGTTATTATATATTTTTAGATGTTTTATGATTATAGTAATGTTAACTAATGCTTTGAAAAAAAATATTATTATTATATATTCTTAGATGTTTTATAATTATAGTATTTATGGTAACTAATGCTTTGAAAAAAAATGATTATTATTAATATTATATATTCTTGGCTGCTTTATAATAGCAGTAGTTATTGTACTAATGTTTTGAAAAAAATTTTTTTTTAGAAAAAAAAAAAAAAAAAAAGTTACTTTGAGTTAATGTTATATTGTTACTGTGTGTTATTGTTAACCATTGTTTGATTGCAGGAACACCAATCAGCTGCAGCACTGACATGTTTACTCTCACAGCAACAGGGTGTTGCCCTCACAATATACAGGTCAGTCCTTGCAGTGCTGCAGGAGGAGATTTCTCATCCGCAGTTAAAAAAAGAACATATATGCCCAAGCATGGGGGCCGGGGGCGGTCAGTGGGTGGATCGCTCCTATGCTTTGGCATATATTTTTTTCACTTTTCTTCTGGTACAGATTTCTTCATCCACATTGATCCATGTGAGTAGAGGAAACTGACACCAACGATGGGGCGCTATTCCTCCCCACTGACACCAAAGATGGGGCGCTATTCCTCCCCACTGACACCAAAGATGGGGCGCTATTCCTCCCCACTGACACCAACCATGGGGCGCTATTCCTCCCCACTGACACCAAAGGTGGGACGCTATTCCTCCCCACTGACACCAACGATGGGGCGCTAGTCCTCCCACTGACACCAACGATGGGGCTCTAGTCCTCCCCACTGACACCAAAGATGGGGCTCTAGTCCTCCCCACTGACACCAAAGATGGGGCTCTAGTCCCCCCCCACTGACACCAACGATGGGGCGCTATTCCCCCCCTACTGACACCAACGATGGGGCGCTATTCCCCCCCCACTGACACCAACGATGGGGCGCTATTCCCCCCCACTGACACCAACGATGGGGCGCTATTCCCCCCCCACTGACACCAACGATGGGGCGCTATTCCCCCCCCCACTGACACCAACGATGGGGCGCTATTCCCCCCCCACTGACACCAACGATGGGGCGCTATTCCCCCCCCACTGACACCAACGATGGGGCGCTATTCCCCCCCCACTGACACCAACGATGGGGCGCTATTCCCCCCCACTGACACCAACGATGGGGCGCTATTCCCCCCCCCACTGACACCAACGATGGGGCGCTATTCCCCCCCCCCACTGACACCAACGATGGGGCGCTATTCCCCCCCCCCACTGACAACAACGATGGGGCGCTATTCCCCCCCCCCACTGACACCAACGATGGGGCGCTATTCCCCCCCCCCACTGACACCAACGATGGGGCGCTATTCCCCCCCCCCACTGACACCAACGATGGGGCGCTATTCCCCCCCCCACTGACACCAACGATGGGGCGCTATTCCCCCCCCCACTGACACCAACGATGGGGCGCTATTCCCCCCCCACTGACACCAACGA
The DNA here is from genome assembly GCF_062004578.1 of Staurois parvus. Lineage (NCBI taxonomy): Eukaryota > Metazoa > Chordata > Amphibia > Anura > Ranidae > Staurois > Staurois parvus. The sequence goes on from NW_028318696.1 coordinate 3,374, forward strand.
TGGGGCGCTATTCCCCCCCCACTGACACCAACGATGGGGCGCTATTCCCCCCCCACTGACACCAACGATGGGGCGCTATTCCCCCCCCACTGACACCAACGATGGGGCGCTATTCCCCCCCCACTGACACCAACAATGGGGCGATTTTTCTCCGACTGACATCAATGATGGGCACTGTTCCTCCCGCTGACAACAATGGGGCACTATTCCTCCCTCTGAAAACAATGGGGCACTGTTCCTCCCGCTGACAACAATGGGGCACTGTACCTCCCGCTGACATCAATGGGGCACTGTTCCTCCCGCTGACAACAATGGGGCCCTGTTCCTCCCGCTGACAACAATGGGGCACTGTTCCTCCCGATGACAACAATGGGGCACTGTTCCTCCCGCTGACGCCAACGATGGGGCACTGTTCCTCCCGCTGACGCCAACGATGGGGCACTATTCCTCGCGCTGACACCAACGAAGGGGCACTATTCCTCCCCACTGGCACCAACGATGGGGCACTATTCCTCCTTACTGACACCAATGATGGGGCAATATTCCTCCCCCTAACTCCAAAGATGGGGCACCATTTATCCCACTGTCACTACTGATGAGCGGTGTGAATGGAGGTTTTTTTTTTTTCCAAGGAATTTTTTTTTTTTTCTGGCCCTTGGGGCAATATTCTTCTCACTGACATTAATAATGGGACATAATTCCTCTCACTGAAACCAGTGATGGAGCACTATTCCTGCAACTGACCCCAACAATGGGGCTCTATTCCTCCCCACAGACACTAACGATGGGGCACTATTTATCCAACTGACATCATTGATGGGCGCTGCTCCTCCCGCTGACAATGGGACACTGTTCCTCCCGCTGACACCAATGGGGCACTGTTCCTCCCGCTGACACCAATGGGGCACTGTTCCTCCCGATGACACCAATGGGGCACTGTTCCTCCCGATGACACCAATGGGGCACTGTTCCTCCCGCTGACAACAATGGGGCACTGTTCCTCCCGCTGACACCAATGATGGGGCATTATTCCTCCCGCTGATACCAATGATGGGGCACTATTCCTCCAACTGATACCAACGATGGGGCACTATTCCTCCCCACTGACACCAACAATGGGGCATTATTCCTCCCACAGACACCAACCATGGGGCACTATTCCTCCCCACTGACACCAACGACGGGGCACTATTCCTCCCACAGACACCAACGATGGGGCACTATTCCTCCCCACTGACACCAACGATGAGGCACTATTCCTCCTTACTGACCCCAATGATGGGGCACTATTCCCCCCACTGGCACCACTGGAGGTTTTTTTTTTTTTAAGGAGTTTGGGGTTTTTTCTGGCCCCTGGGGCAATATTCTTCTCACTGACATTAATAATGGGACATAATTACTCTCATTGAAACCAGTGATGGAGCACTATTCCTGCAACTGACACCAACAAGGGAGCACTATTTCTCCCAATAACACCAACGATGGGGAACTATTTATCCAACTGACACCAATGATGGGCCACTATTTATCCAACTGACAAACGATGGGGCACTATTTATCCAACTGACACCAATGATGGGGCACTACTCCTCCCACTGATATCAATGATGGTGCACTATTCCTTCCACTAACTCCAACGATGGGATACTATTCCTCCCCACTGACACCAACGATGGGGAACTATTCCTCCCCACTGACACCAACGATGGGGCGCTATTCCTCCCCACTGACACCAACGATGGGGCGCTATTCCTCCCCACTGACACCAACAAACTATTTATCCCACTGACACCAATGATGGGGCACTATTCCTTCCACTAACTGCAACAATGAGATACTATTCCTCCCCACTGACACCAACGATGGGGAACTATTCCTCCCCACTGACACCAACGATGGGTCACTATTCCTCCCTACTGACACGAATGATGGGGCACTATTTATCCAACGGACACCAATGATGGGGCACTACCCCTCCCACTGACACCAATGATGGGGCATTATTCCTCTCACTGATACCAATGATGGGCGCTGCTTCTACCACTGACAACAATGGGGCACTGTTTTTCCGCTGACAACAATGGGACACTGTTCCTCCCGCTGACAACAATGTGGCACTGTTCCTCCCGCTGACACCAAGGGGGCACTGTTCCTCCCGCTGACACCAAGGGGGCACTGTTCCTCCCGCTGACACCAAGGGGGAACTGTTCCTCCCGCTGACACCAAGGGGGCACTGTTCCTCCCGCTGACACCAAGGGGGCACTGTTCCTCCCGCTGACACCAAGGGGGCACTGTTCCTCCCGCTGACACCAAGGGGGCACTGTTCCTCCCGCTGACAACAATGGGGCACTGTTCCTCCCGCTGACAACAATGGGACACTGTTCCTCCCGCTGACAACAATGGGGCACTGTTCCTTCTGCTGACAACAATTGGGCACTATTCCTCCCGCTGACAAACGATGGGGCACTATTACTCCCCACTGACACCAACGATGGGGCACTATTCCTCCCCACTGACACCAACGATGGGGCACTATTCCTCCCCACTGACACCAACGATGGGGCACTATTCCTCCCCAATGACACCAACGATGGGGCACTAGTCCTCCCATTGACATCAACGATGGGGCACTATTCCTCCCACTGACACCAACGATGGGGCACTATTCCTCCCCATTGACACCAACAATAGGGCACTATTCCTCCCCACTGACACCAACGATGGGGCACTATTCCTCCCCACTGACACCAACGATTGGGCACTATTCCTCCCACAGACACCAACGATGGGGCACTATTCCTCCCCAATGACACCAACGATGGGGCACTATTCCTCCCACAGACACCAACGATGGGGCACTATTCCTCCCCACTGACACCAATGATGGGGAACTATTCCTCCCACTGACACCAACGATGGGGCACTATTCCTCCCCACTGACACCAACGATGGGGCACTATTCCTCCCACTGACACCATTGATGGGGCACTATTCCTCCCCACTGACACCAACGATGGGGCACTATTCTTCCCACTGACACCAACGATGGGACACTATTCCTCCCCACTGACACCAACGATGGGGCACTATTCCTCCCACTGTCACCAACTATGGAGCACTATTCCTCCCCACTGACACCAACGATGGGGCACTATTCCTCCCACTGACACCAACGATGGGGCACTATTCCTCCTCACTGACACCAACGATGGGGCACAATTCCTCCCACTGACACCAACTATGGGTCACTATTCCTCCCCACTGACACCAACGATGGGGCACTATTCCTCCCACTGACACCAACGATGGGGCACCATTCCTCCCACTGACACCAACGATGGGGCACTATTCCTCCTCACTGACACCAACGATGGGGCACTATTCCTCCCACTGACACCAACTATGGGTCACTATTCCTCCCCACTGACACCAACGATGGGGCACTATTCCTCCCACTGACACCAACGATGGGGCACCATTCCTCCCACTGACACCAACGATGGGGCACTATTCCTCCTCACTGACACCAACGATGGGGCACTATTCCTCCCACTGACACCAACTATGGGGCACTATTCCTCCCCACTGACACCAACGATGGGGCACTATTCCTCCTCACTGACACCAACGATGGGGCACTATTCCTCCTCACTGACACCAATGATGGGGCACTATTCCTCCCACTTGATACCAACGATGGGGCACTATTCCTCCCACTAACTCCAAAGATGGGGCACTATTCCTCCCCACTGACACCAACGATGGTGCACTATTCCTCCCGCTGACACCAACGATGGGGCACTATTCCTCCCGCTGACACCAACGATGGGGCACTATTCCTCCCACTGACACCAACGATGGGGCACTATTCCTCCCACTGACACCAACGATGGGGCACTATTCCTCCCCACTGGCACCAACGATGGGGCACTATTTCTCCTCACTGACACCAACGATGGGGCACTATTCCTCCTTACTGACACCAATGATGGGGCAATATTCCTCCCACTAACTCCAAAGATGGGGCACCATTTATCCCACTGTTACTACTGATGAGCGGTGTGAATGGAGGTTTTTTTTTTTTCAAGGAATTTTTTTTTTTCTGTCCCTTGGGGCAATATTCTTCTCACTGACATTAATAATGGGACATAATTCCTCTCACTGAAACCAGTGATGGAGCACTATTCCTGCAACTGACACCAACAATGGGGCTCTATTCCTCCCACTGACACCAACAAACTATTTATCCCACTGACACCAATGATGGGGCACTATTCCTTCCACTAACTGCAACGATGGGATACTATTCCTCCCCACTGACACCAACGCTGGGGCACTATTCCTCCCCACTGACACCAACGTTGGGGGCACTGTTCCTCCCGCTGACAACAATGGGACACTGTTCCTCCCGCTGACAACAATGGGGCACTGTTCCTCCCGCTGACAACAATGGGGCACTGTTCCTCCCGCTGACAACAATGGGACACTGTTCCTCCCGCTGACACCAATGGGGCACTGTTCCTCCCGCTGACACCAATGGGGCACTGTTCCTCCCGCTGACACCAACGATGGGGCACTATTCCTCCCCACTGACACCAACGATGGGGCACTATTCCTCCCCACTGACACCAACGATGGGGCACTATTCCTCCCCAATGACACCAACGATGGGGCACTAGTCCTCCCATTGACATCAACGATGGGGCACTATTCCTCCCACTGACACCAACGATGGGGCACTATTCCTCCCCATTGACACCAACAATAGGGCACTATTCCTCCCCACTGACACCAACGATGGGGCACTATTCCTCCCCACTGACACCAACGATTGGGCACTATTCCTCCCACAGACACCAACGATGGGGCACTATTCCTCCCCAATGACACCAACGATGGGGCACTATTCCTCCCACAGACACCAACGATGGGGCACTATTCCTCCCCACTGACACCAATGATGGGGAACTATTCCTCCCACTGACACCAACGATGGGGCACTATTCCTCCCCACTGACACCAACGATGGGGCACTATTCCTCCCACTGACACCATTGATGGGGCACTATTCCTCCCCACTGACACCAACGATGGGGCACTATTCTTCCCACTGACACCAACGATGGGACACTATTCCTCCCCACTGACACCAACGATGGGGCACTATTCCTCCCACTGTCACCAACTATGGAGCACTATTCCTCCCCACTGACACCAACGATGGGGCACTATTCCTCCCACTGACACCAACGATGGGGCACTATTCCTCCTCACTGACACCAACGATGGGGCACAATTCCTCCCACTGACACCAACTATGGGTCACTATTCCTCCCCACTGACACCAACGATGGGGCACTATTCCTCCCACTGACACCAACGATGGGGCACCATTCCTCCCACTGACACCAACGATGGGGCACTATTCCTCCTCACTGACACCAACGATGGGGCACTATTCCTCCCACTGACACCAACTATGGGGCACTATTCCTCCCCACTGACACCAACGATGGGGCACTATTCCTCCTCACTGACACCAACGATGGGGCACTATTCCTCCTCACTGACACCAATGATGGGGCACTATTCCTCCCACTTGATACCAACGATGGGGCACTATTCCTCCCACTAACTCCAAAGATGGGGCACTATTCCTCCCCACTGACACCAACGATGGTGCACTATTCCTCCCGCTGACACCAACGATGGGGCACTATTCCTCCCGCTGACACCAACGATGGGGCACTATTCCTCCCACTGACACCAACGATGGGGCACTATTCCTCCCACTGACACCAACGATGGGGCACTATTCCTCCCCACTGGCACCAACGATGGGGCACTATTTCTCCTCACTGACACCAACGATGGGGCACTATTCCTCCTTACTGACACCAATGATGGGGCAATATTCCTCCCACTAACTCCAAAGATGGGGCACCATTTATCCCACTGTTACTACTGATGAGCGGTGTGAATGGAGGGTTTTTTTTTTTCAAGGAATTTTTTTTTTCTGTCCCTTGGGGCAATATTCTTCTCACTGACATTAATAATGGGACATAATTCCTCTCACTGAAACCAGTGATGGAGCACTATTCCTGCAACTGACACCAACAATGGGGCTCTATTCCTCCCACTGACACCAACAAACTATTTATCCCACTGACACCAATGATGGGGCACTATTCCTTCCACTAACTGCAACGATGGGATACTATTCCTCCCCACTGACACCAACGCTGGGGCACTATTCCTCCCCACTGACACCAACGTTGGGGGCACTGTTCCTCCCGCTGACAACAATGGGACACTGTTCCTCCCGCTGACAACAATGGGGCACTGTTCCTCCCGCTGACAACAATGGGGCACTGTTCCTCCCGCTGACAACAATGGGACACTGTTCCTCCCGCTGACACCAATGGGGCACTGTTCCTCCCGCTGACACCAATGGGGCACTGTTCCTCCCGCTGACACCAATGGGGCACTGTTCCTCCCGCTGACACCAATGGGGCACTGTGCCTCCCGCTGACACCAATGGGGCACTGTTCCTCCCGCTGACACCAAGGGGGCACTGTTCCTCCCGCTGACACCAAGGGGGCACTGTTCCTCCCGCTGACACCAAGGGGGCACTGTTCCTCCCGCTGACACCAAGGGGGCACTGTTCCTCCCGCTGACACCAAGGGGGCACTGTTCCTCCCGCTGACACCAAGGGGGCACTGTTCCTCCCGCTGACACCAAGGGGGCACTGTTCCTCCCGCTGACACCAAGGGGGCACTGTTCCTCCCGCTGACACCAAGGGGGCACTGTTCCTTCCGCTGACAACAATGGGACACTGTTCCTTCCGCTGACAACAATGGGACACTGTTCCTACCGCTGACAACAATGGGGCACTATTCCTCCCACTGACAAACGATGGGGCACTGTTCCTCCCGCTGACACCAATGGGGCACTGTTCCTCCCGCTGACACCAATGGGGCACTGTTCCTCCCGCTGACACCAAGGGGGCACTGTTCCTCCCGCTGACACCAAGGGGGCACTGTTCCTCCCGCTGACACCAAGGGGGCACTGTTCCTCCCGCTGACACCAAGGGGGCACTGTTCCTCCCGCTGACACCAAGGGGGCACTGTTCCTCCCGCTGACACCAAGGGGGCACTGTTCCTCCCGCTGACACCAAGGGGGCACTGTACCTTCCGCTGACACCAAGGGGGCACTGTACCTTCCGCTGACAACAATGGGACACTGTTCCTACCACTGACAACAATGGGGCACTATTCCTCCCACTGACAAACGATGGGGCACTGTTCCTCCCACAGACACCAATGGGGCACTGTTCCTCTCGCTGACACCAAGGGGGCACTGTTCCTCCCGCTGACACCAAGGGGGCACTGTTCCTCCCGCTGACACCAAGGGGGCACTGTTCCTCCCGCTGACACCAAGGGGGCACTGTTCCTCCCGCTGACACCAAGGGGGCACTGTTCCTCCCGATGACACCAAGCGGGCACTGTTCCTCCCGATGACACCAAGCGGGCACTGTTCCTCCCGATGACACCAAGCGGGCACTGTTCCTCCCGATGACACCAAGCGGGCACTGTTCCTCCCGCTGACACCAAGGGGGCACTGTTCCTCCCGCTGACACCAAGGGGGCACTGTTCCTCCCGCTGACACCAAGGGGGCACTGTTCCTCCCGCTGACACCAAGGGGGCACTGTTCCTCCCGCTGACAACAATGGGGCACTGTTCCTTCCGCTGACAACAATGTGGCACTATTCCTCCCACTGACAAACGATGGGGCACTATTCCTCCCACTGACACCAACGATGGGGCACTATTCCTCCCCACTGACACCAACGATGGGGCACTATTCCTCCCACTGACACCAATGATGGGGCACTATTCCTCCCACAGACACCAACGATGGGGCACTATTCCTCCCACTGACATAAATGATGGGGTATTATTTCTGCAGCACAGACATGTGGGTGTTGCCCTCACAATTTACAGGTCAGTCCTTGCAGTGCTGCAGGAGGAGATTTCTCATCTGCAGTTAAAAAAAGAACATATATGTCCAAGCATGGGGGCCGGGGGCGGTCAGTGGGTGGATCGCTCCTATGCTTTGGCATATATATTTTTCACTTTTCTTCTGGTACAGATTTCTTCATCCACATTTATCCATGTGAATAGAGGAAACTGACACCAACGATGGGGCACTATTCCTCCCCACTGACACCAACGATGGGGCACTATTCCTCCCACTGACACCAACGATGGGGCACTATTCCTCCCAACTGACACCAACGATGGGGCACTATTCCTCCCACTGACACCAACGATGGGGCACTATTCCTCCCCACTGACACCAACGATGGGGCACTAGTCCTCCCACTGACACCAATGATGGGGCACTATTCCTCCCACAGACACCAACGATGGGGCACTATTCCTCCCACAGACACCAACGATGGGGCACTATTTCTCCCCACTGACACCAACGGTGGGGCAATATTCCCCCCCACTGACACCAACAATGGGGCACTATTCCTCCCCACTGGCACCGATGGGGCACTATTCCTCCCCACTGACACCAACGATGGGGCACTATTCTTCCCCACTGACACCAACGATGGGGCACTATTCCTCCCTACTGACACCAACGATGGGGCACTATTCCTCCCCACTGACACCAACAATGAGGCAACAATGGGGAACTATTCCTCCCCACTGGCACCAACGATAGGGCACTATTCCTCCTCACTGACACCAAAGATGGGGCACTATTCCTTCCCCCTGATACCAACAATGGGGCAATATTCCTCCCACTGACTCCAAAGATTGGGCACTATTCCTCCCCACTGACACCAACGATGGGGATCTATTCCTCCCACTGACACCAACTATGGGGCTCTATTCCTCCCACTGACACCAACGATGGGGCACTATTTATCCAACTGACACCAATGATGGGGCACTATTCCTTCCCCCTGATAACAACGATGGGGCTCTATTCCTCCCACTGACACCAACAATGGGGCACTATTTATCCAACTGACACCAATGATGGGGCACTATTCCTTCCCCCTGATACCAACGATGGGGCAATATTCCTCCCACTAACTCCAAAGATGGGGCACTATTCCTCCCCACTGACACCAACGATGGGGAACTATTCCTCCCCACTGACACCAACTATGGGGCACTATTCCTCCCCACTGACACCAACGATGGGGCACTATTCCTCCCACAGACACCAACGATGGGGCACTATTCCTCTCCCCTCATACCAACAATGGGGCAATATTCCTCCCACTAACTCCAAAGATGGGGCACCATTTATCCCACTGTCACTATTGAGGAGCGATGTGAATGGAGGCTTTTTTTTTTTTTTTTCTTAAGGAATTTGTTTCTTTTTTCTGTCCCTTGGGGCAATATTCTTCTCACTGAAACCAGTGATGGAGCACTATTCCTGCAACTGACACCAACAATGGGGCTCAATTCCTCCCCACTGACACCAACGATGGGGCACTATTCCTCCCCACTGACACCAACAATGGGGCACTATTCCTTCCCACTGACACCAACAATGGGGCTCTATTCCTCCCACTGACACCAAAGATGGGGCACTATTTATCCAACTGACACCAATGATGGGGCATTGTTCCTCTCACTGATACCAATGATGGGCGCTGCTCCTCCCGCTGACAACAATGGGGCACTGTTCCTCCCGCTGTCAACAATGGGGCACTGTTCCTCCCGCTGTCAACAATGGGGCACTGTTCCTCCCGCTGTCAACAATGGGGCACTGTTCCTCCCGCTGTCAACAATGGGGCACTGTTCCTCCCGCTGACAACAATGGGGCACTGTTTCTCCCGCTGACAACAATGGGGCACTGTTCCTCCCGCTGATAACAATGGGGCACTGTTCCTCCTGCTGACAACAATGGGGCACTGTTCCTCCCGCTGACAACAATGGGGCACTGTTCCTCCCGCTGACAACAATGGGGCACTGTTCCTCCCGCTGATAACAATGGGGCACTGTTCCTCCGGCTGACAACAATGGGGCACTGTTCCTCCCGCTAACAAACGATGGGGGCACTGTTCCTCCCACTGACAACAATGATGGGGCACTATTCCTCCCACTGACATTAACAATTGGACATAATTCCTCCTATTGACAACAATGATGGGGCACTATTCCTCCCCACTGACACCAACGATGGGGCACTATTCCTCCCCACTGACACCAACGATGGGGCACTATTCCTCCCCACTGACACCAACGATGGGGCACTATTTCTCCAACTGACACCAACGATGGGGCACTATTTATCCAACTGACACCAATGATGGGGCATTGTTCCTCTCACTAATACCAATGATGGGCGCTGCTCCTACCACTGACAACAATGGGGCACTGTTCCTCCCGCTGAAAACAATGGGGCACTGTTCCTCCCGCTGACAACAATGGGGCACTGTTCCTCCCGCTGACAACAATGGGGCACTGTTCCTCCCGCTGTCAACAATGGGGCACTGTTCCTCCCGCTGACAACAATGGGGCACTGTTCCTCCCACTGAAAACAATGGGGCACTGTTCCTCCCGCTGACAACAATGGGGCACTGTTCCTCCCGCTGACAACAATGGGGCACTGTTCCTCCCGCTGACAACAATGGAGAACTGTTCCTCCCGCTGACAACAATGGGGCACTGTTCCTCCCGCTAACAAACGATGGAGCACTGTTCCTCCCGCTGACAACAATGGGGCACTATTCCTCCCGCTGACACCAATGATTGGGCACTATTCCTCCCACTGATACCAATGATGGGGCACTATTTCTCCCACTGACACCAACGATGGGGCACTATTCCTCCCCACTGACACCAACGATGGGGCACTATTCCTCCCACTGACACCAATGATGGGGCACTATTCCTCCCACTGACACCAATGATGGGGCACTATTCCTCCCACTGACACCAATGATGGGGCACTATTCCTCCCACTGACACCAACGATGGGGCACTATTCCTCCCACTGACACCAACGATGGGGCACTATTCCTCCCACTGACACCAACGATGGGGCACTATTCCTCCCACTGACACCAACGATGGGGCGCCATTCCTCCCCACTGACACCAACGATGGGGCGCCATTCCTCCCCACTGACACCAACGATGGGGCGCCATTCCTCCCCACTGACACCAACGATGGGGCGCCATTCCTCCCCACTGACACCAACGATGGGGCGCCATTCCTCCCCCCTGACACCAACGATGGGGCGCCATTCCTCCCCCCTGACACCAACGATGGGGCGCCATTCCTCCCCCCTGACACCAACGATGGGGCGCCATTCCTCCCCCCTGACACCAACGATGGGGCGCCATTCCTCCCCCCTGACACCAACGATGGGGCGCCATTCCTCTCCCCTGACACCAACGATGGGGCGCCATTCCTCCCCCCTGACACCAACGATGGGGCGCCATTCCTCCCCCCTGACACCAACGATGGGGCGCCATTCCTCCCCCCTGACACCAACGATGGGGCGCCATTCCTCCCCCCTGACACCAACGATGGGGCGCCATTCCTCCCCCCTGACACCAACGATGGGGCGCCATTCCTCCCCCCTGACACCAACGATGGGGCGCCATTCCTCCCCCCTGACACCAACGATGGGGCGCCATTCCTCCCCCCTGACACCAACGATGGGGCGCCATTCCTCCCCCCTGACACCAACGATGGGGCGCCATTCCTCCCCCCTGACACCAACGATGGGGCGCCATTCCTCCCCCCTGACACCAACGATGGGGCGCCATTCCTCCCCCCTGACACCAACGATGGGGCGCCATTCCTCCCCCCTGACACCAACGATGGGGCGCCATTCCTCCCCCTGACACCAACGATGGGGCGCCATTCCTCCCCCCTGACACCAACGATGGGGCGCCATTCCTCCCCACTGACACCAACGATGGGGCACCATTCCTCCCCACTGACACCAACGATGGGGCACCATTCCTCCCCACTGACACCAACGATGGGGCACCATTCCTCCCCACTGACACCAACGATGGGGCACCATTCCTCCCCATTGACACCAACGATGGGGCACCATTCCACCCCACTGACACCAACGATGAGGCACCATTCCTCCCCACTGACACCAACGATGGGGAACTATTCCTCTCACTGATACCAATGATGGGCGCTGCTCCTCCCGCTGACAACGATGGGGCACTATTCCTCCCGCTGACAACGATGGGGCACTAATCCTCCCCACTGACAACGATGGGGCACTATTCCTCCCCACTGACACCAACGATGGGGCACTATTCCTCCCACTGACACCAATGATGGGGCACTATTCCTCCCCACTGACACCAACGATGGGGCACTATTCCTCCCCACTGACACCAACGATGGGGAACTATTCCTCTCACTGATACCAATGATGGGCGCTGCTCCTACCGCTGACAACAATGGGGCACTATTCCTCCCGCTGACACCAACGATGGGGCACTATTCATCCCGCTGACACCAACGATGGGGCACTATTCATCCCGCTGACACCAATTATGGGGCACTATTCCTCCCTCTGACACCAACGATGGGGCACTATTCCTCCCCACTGACACCAACGATGGGGCACTATTCCTCCCCACTGACACCAACGATGGGGCACTATTCCTCCCCACTGACACCAACGATGGGGCACTATTCCTCCCCACTGACACCAACGATGGGGCACTATTCCTCCCCACTGACACCAACGATGGGGCACTATTCCTCCCCACTGACACCAACGATGGGGCACTATTCCTCCCCACTGACACCAACGATGGGGCACTATTCCTCCCCACTGACACCAACGATGGGGCACTATTCCTCCCCACTGACACCAACGATGGGGCACTATTCCTCCCCACTGACACCAACGATGGGGCACTATTCCTCCCCACTGACACCAACGATGGGGAACTATTCCTCTCACTGATACCAATGATGGGCGCTGCTCCTACCGCTGACAACAATGCGGCACTATTCCTCCCGCTGACAACGATGGGGCACTATTCCTCCCCACTGACAACGATGGGGCACTATTCCTCCCACTGACAACGATGGGGAACTATTCCTCCCCACTGACAACGATGGGGCACTATTCCTCCCCACTGACAACGATGGGGCACTATTCCTCCCCACTGACAACGATGGGGCACTATTCCTCCCCACTGACAACGATGGGGCACTATTCCTCTCCACTGACACCAACGATGGGGAACTATTCCTCTCACTGATACCAATGATGGGCGCTGCTCCTACCGCTGACAACGATGGGGCACTATTCCTCCCCGCTGACAACGATGGGGCACTATTCCTCCCAACTGACACCAACGATGGGGCACTATTCCTCCCCACTGACACCAACGATGGGGCACTATTCCTCCCACTGACAACGATGGGGCACTATTCCTCCCCACTGATAACGATGGGGCACTATTCCTCCCACTGACAACGATGGGGCACTATTCCTCCCACTGACAACGATGGGGCACTATTCCTCCCACTGAATACGATGGGGCACTATTCCTCCCACTGACAACGATGGGGCACTATTCCTCCCCACTGACACCAACGATGGGGAACTATTCCTCTCACTGATACCAATGATGGGCGCTGCTCCTACCGCTGACAACAATGGGGCACTATTCCTCCCGCTGACAACGATGGGGCACTGTTCCTCCCACTGACAACGATGGGGAACTGTTCCTCCCCACTGACAACGATGGGGCACTATTCCTCCCCACTGACAACGATGGGGCACTATTCCTCTCCACTGACAACGATGGGGCACTATTCCTCCCCACTGACACCAACGATGGGGCACTATTCCTCCCACTGACAACGATGGGGCACTATTCCTCCCACTGACAACGATGGGGCACTATTCCTCCCACTGACAACGATGGGGCACTATTCCTCCCACTGACAACGATGGGGCACTATTCCTCCCACTGACAACGATGGGGCACTATTCCTCCCACTGACAACGATGGGGCACTATTCCTCCCCACTGACACCAACGATGGGGAACTATTCCTCTCACTGATATAAATGATGGGCGCTGCTCCTACCGCTGACAACAATGGGGCACTATTCCTCCCGCTGACAACGATGGGGCACTGTTCCTCCCGCTGACACCAACGATGGGGCACTATTCCTCCCCACTGACACCAACGATGGGGCACTATTCCTCCCCACTGACACCAACGATGGGGCACTATTCCTCCCCACTGACACCAACGATGGGGCACTATTCCTCCCACAGACACCAACGATGGGGCACTATTCCTCCCACAGACACCAACGATGGGGCACTATTCCTCCCACAGACACCAACGATGGGGCACTATTCCTCCCACAGACACCAACGATGGGGCACTATTCCTCCCAAAGACACCAACAGTGGGGCAATATTCCCCCCCACTGACACCAACAATGGGGCACTATTCCTCCCCACTGGCACCGATGGGGCACTATTCCTCCCCACTGGCACCAACAATGGGGCACTATTCCTCCCCACTGACACCAACGATGGGGCACTATTCCTCCCCACTGACACCAACGATGGAGCACTATTCCTCCCCACTGACACCAACGATGGAGCACTATTCCTCCCCACTGACACCAACGATGGGGCACTATTCCTCCCCACTGACACCAACGATGGGGAACTATTCCTCCCCACTGACACCAACGATGGGGCACTATTCCTCCCCACTGACACCAACGATGGGGCACTATTCCTCCCCACTGACACCAACGATGGGGCACTATTCCTCCCCACTGACACCAACGATGGGGCACTATTCCTCCCCACTGACACCAACGATGGGGCACTATTCCTCCCCACTGACACCAACGATGGGGCACTATTCCTCCCCACTGACACCAACGATGGGGCACTATTCCTCCCCACTGACACCAACGATGGGGCACTAATCATCCCCACTGACACGAACGATGGGGCACTATTTCTCCCACTGACACCAACGATGGGGCACTATAACTTCCACTGACACCAACGATGGGGCGCTATTCCCCCCCCACTGACACCAACGATGGGGCGCTATTCCCCCCCCACTGACACCAACGATGGGGCGCTATTCCCCCCCCACTGACACCAACGATGGGGCGCTATTCCCCCCCCCACTGACACCAACGATGGGGCGCTATTCCCCCCCACTGACACCAACGTTGGGGCGCTATTCCCCCCCACTGACCCCAACAATTGGGCGCTATTCCCCCCCACTGTCACCAACAATGGGGCGCTATTTCCCCCCACTGACACCAACAATGGGGCGATTTTTCTCCGACTGACATCAATGATGGGCACTGTTCCTCCCGCTGACAACAATGGGGCACTGTTCCTCCCGCTGGCAACAATGGAGCACTGTTCCTCCCGCTGGCAACAATGGAGCACTGTTCCTCCCGCTGACACCAACGATGGGGCACTATTCCTCCCGCTGACACCAACGATGGGGCGCTATTCCCCCCCACTGACACCAACGATGGGGCGCTATTCCCCCCCACTGACACCAACGATGGGGCGCTATTCCCCCCCACTGACACCAACGATGGGGCGCTATTCCCCCCCACTGACACCAACGATGGGGCACTATTCCTCCCCACTGACACCAACGATGGGGCACTATTCCTCCCCACTGACACCAACGATGGAGCACTATTCCTCCCCACTGACACCAACGATGGGGCACTAGTCCTCCCACAGACACCAACGATGGGGCACTATTCCTCCCACAGACACCAACGTTGGGGCAATATTCCTTCCACTGATACCAACGATGGGGCACTATTCCTCCCACTGACACCAACGATGGGGCACTATTCCTCCCACTGACACCAATGATGGGGCACTATTCCTCCCACTGACACCAACGATGGGGCACTATTCCTCCCACTGACACCAACGATGGGGCACTATTCCTCCCACTGACACCAACGATGGGGCACTATTCCTCCCACTGACAACAAGGATGGGGCACTATTCCTCCCACTGACACCAACGATGGGGCACTATTCCTCCCCACTGACACCCGATGGGGCACTAGTCCTCCCACTGACACCAACGATGGGGCACTATTCCTCCCCACTGACACCAACGATGGGGCACTATTCCTCCCCACTGACACCAACGATGGGGCACTATTCCTCCCCACTGACACCAACGATGGGGCACTATTCCTCCCCACTGACACCAACGATGGGGCACTATTCCTCCCACAGACACCAACGATGGGGCACTATTCCTCCCCACTGACACCAACGGTGGGGCAATATTCCCCCCCACTGACACCAACAATGGGGCACTATTCCTCCCCACTGGCACCAACGATGGGGCACTATTCCTCCCCACTGGCACCAACGATGGGGCACTATTCCTCCCCACTGACACCAACGATGGGGCACTATTCCTCCCCACTGACACCAACGATGGAGCACTATTCCTCCCCACTGATACCAACGATGGGGCACTATTCCTCCGCACTGACACCAATGATAAGGCACTATTCCTCCCCACTGACACCAACGATGGGGCACTATTCCTCCCACTGACACCAACGATGGGGCACTATTCCTCCCTACTGACACCAACGATGGGGCACTATTCCTCCCCACTGACACCAACGATGGGGCACTAATCATCCCCACTGACACGAACGATGGGGCATTATTCCTCCCACTGACACCAACGATGGGGCACTATTCCTCCCACTGACACCAACAATGGGGCGATTTTTTCTCCGACTGACATCAATGATGGGCACTGTTCCTACCGCTGACAACAATGGGGCACTGTTCCTCCCGCTGACAACAAAGGGGCACTGTTCCTCCCGCTGACACCAAGGGGGCACTGTTCCTCCCGCTGACAACAATGGGGCACTGTTCCTCCCCACTGACACCAACGATGGGGCACTATTCCTCCCCACTGACACCAACGATGGGGCACTATTCCTCCCCAATGACACCAACGATGGGGCACTATTCCTCCCCACTGACACCAACGATGGGGCACTATGCCTCCCACTGACACCAATGATGGGGTATTATTTCTGCAGCACTGACATGTTTTCTCTGACAGCAACAGGGTGTTGCCCTCACAATATACAGGTCAGTCCTTGCAGTGCTGCAGGAGGAGATTTATCCTCCGCAGTTAAAAAAAGAACATATATGCCCAAGCATGGGGGCCGGGGCCGGTCAGTGGGTGGATCGCTCCTATGCTTTGGCATATATATTTTTCTCTTTTCTTCTGGTACAGATTTCTTCATCCACATTGATCCATGTGAATAGAGGAAACTGACACCAACGATGGGGCACTATTCCTTCCCACTGACACCAACGATGGGGCACTATTCCTCCCCACTGACACCAACGATGGGGCACTATTCCCCCCCACTGACACCAACGATGGGGCACTATTCCTCCCACTGACACCAACGATGGGGCACTATACCTCCCCACTTACACCAACGATGGGGCACTATTCCTCCCCACTGACACCAACGATGGGGCACTATTCCTCCCCACTGACACCAACGATAGAGCACTATTCCTCCCCATTGACACCAACAATAGGGCACTATTCCTCCCCACTGACACCAACGATGGGGCACTATTCCTCCAACTGACACCAACGATGGGGCACTATTCCTCCCCACTGACATCAACGATGGGGCACTAGTCCTCCCACTGACACCAACGATGGGGCACTATACCTCCCCACTTACACCAACGATGGGGCACTATTCCTCCCCACTGACACCAACGATGGGGCACTATTCCTCCCCATTGAC
Source organism: Staurois parvus (assembly GCF_062004578.1). NCBI lineage: Eukaryota > Metazoa > Chordata > Amphibia > Anura > Ranidae > Staurois > Staurois parvus. Next base: position 21,236 of record NW_028318696.1, read on the forward strand.
ACCAACGATGGGGCACTATTCCTCCCCATTGACACCAACGATGGGGCACTATTCCTCCCCATTGACACCAACGATGGGGCACTATTCCTCCCCACTGACACCAACGATGGGGCACTATTCCTCCCCACTGACACCAACGATGGGGCACTATTCCTCCCCACTGACACCAACGATGGGGCACTATTCCTCCCCACTGACACCAACGATGGGGCACTATTCCTCCCCACTGACACCAACGATGGCGCACTATTCTTCCTCACTGACACCAACGATGGGGCACTATTCCTCCCACAGACACCAACGATGGGGCACTATTCCTCCCACAGACACCAACGATGGGGCACTATTTCTCCCCACTGACACCAACGGTGGGGCAATATTCCCCCCCACTGACACCAACAATGGGGAACTATTCCTCCCCACTGGCACCGATGGGGCACTATCCTCCCCACTGGCACCAACGAAGGGGCACTATTCCTCCCCACTGACACCAACGATGGGGCACTATTTCTCCCCACTGACACCAACAATGGAGCACTCTTCCTCCCCACTGACACCAACGATGGGGCACTATTCCTCCGCACTGACACCAACGATGGGGCACTATTCTTCCCCACTGACACCAACGATGGGGCAGTATTCCTCCCCATTGACACCAACGATGGGGCACTATTCCTCCCACTGACACCAACGATGGGGCACTATTCCATCCACTGATACCAACGATGGGGCACTATTCCCCCCCACTGGCACCAACGATGGGGCACTATTCCCCCCCACTGGCACCAACGATGGGGCACTATTCCTCCCCCACTGCCACCAACAATGGGGCACTATTCCTCCCCCACTGCCACCAACGATGGGGCACTATTCCCCCTCACTGCCACCAACGATGGGGCACTATTCCTCCCCATTGACACCAACAATGGGGCACTATTCCTCCCACTATCTCCAAAGATGGGGCACAATTTATCCCACTGTCACAATTGATGAGCGATGTCATTAGAGGTTTTGTTTTTTTTTTTTGTTTTTTTTTTTAAGGAATTTGTTTTTTTTTTGGTCCTTGGGGCAATATTCTTCTCACTGACATTAATAATGGGACATAATTCCTCTCACTGAAACCAGTGATGGAGCACTATTCCTGTAACTGACACCAACAATGGGGCTCTATTCCTCCCACTAACACCAACGATGGGGAACTATTTCTCCCACTGACACCAATGATGGTGCACTATTCCTTCCACTGACTCCAACGATGGGATACTATTCCTTCCCCACAGACACCAACGATGGGGCACTATTCCTCCCCACTGACACCAACGACGGGGCACTATTCCTCCCCACTGACACCAACGACGGGGCACAATTCCTCCCGCTGATACCAATGATGGGGCACTATTCCTCCCCACTGACACCAACGATGGCGCACTATTCTTCCTCACTGACACCAACGATGGGGCACTATTCCTCCCACAGACACCAACGATGGGGCACTATTCCTCCCACAGACACCAACGATGAGGCACTATTCCTCCCACAGACACCAACGATGGGGCACTATTCCTCCCCACTGACACCAACGGTGGGGCACTATTCCTCCCCACTGACACCAACGGTGGGGCAATATTCCCCCCCACTGGCACCGATGGGGCACTATTCCTCCCCACTGGCACCAACGATGGGGCACTATTCCTCCCCACTGACACCAACGATGGGGCACTATTCCTCCCCACTGACACCAACGATGGAGCACTATTCCTCCCCACTGACACCAACGATGGGGCACTATTCCTCCCCACTGACACCAACGATGGGGCACTATTCCTCCCCACTGACACCAACGATGGGGCACTATTCCTCCCCACTGACACCAACGATGGGGCACTATTCCTCCCCACTGACACCAACGATGGGGCACTATTCCTCCCCACTGACACCAACGATGGGGCACTATTCCTCCCCACTGACACCAACGATGGGGCACTGTTCCTCCCCACTGACACCAACGATGGGGCACTATTCCTCCCCACTGACACCAATGATGGGGCACTATTCATCCCACTGACACCAACGATGGGGCACTATTTCTCCCACTGACACCAACGATGGGGCACTATTCCTTCCACTGACACCAACGATGGGGCGCTATTCCCCCCCCACTGACACCAACGATGGGGCGCTATTCCCCCCCCACTGACACCAACGATGGGGCGCTATTCCCCCCCACTGACACCAACGTTGGGGCGCTATTCCCCCCCACTGACACCAACAATTGGGCGCTTTTCCCCCCCACTGTCACCAACAATGGGGCGCTATTTCCCCCCACTGACACCAACAATGGGGCGATTTTTCTCCGACTGACATCAATGATGGGCACTGTTCCTCCGGCTGACAACAATGGGGCACTGTTCCTCCCGCTGACAACAATGGGGCACTGTTCCTCCCGCTGGCAACAATGGAGCACTGTTCCTCCCGCTGGCAACAATGGAGCACTGTTCCTCCCGCTGACACCAACGATGGGGCACTATTCCCCCCCACTGACACCAACGATGGGGCGCTATTCCCCCCCACTGACACCAACGATGGGGCGCTATTCCCCCCCACTGACACCAACGATGGGGCGCTATTCCCCCCCACTGACACCAACGATGGGGCGCTATTCCCCCCCACTGACACCAACGATGGGGCGCTATTCCCCCCCACTGACACCAACGATGGGGCGCTATTCCCCCCCACTGACACCAACGATGGGGCGCTATTTCCCCCCACTGACACCAACAATTGGGCGATTTTTCTCCCGCTGACATCAATGATGGGCACTGTTCCTCCCGCTGACAACAATGGGGCACTGTTCCTCCCTCTGACAACAATGGGGCACTGTTCCTCCCGCTGACAACAATGGGGCACTGTTCCCCCCGCTGACAACAATGGGGCACTGTTCCTCCCGCTGACAACAATGGGGCACTGTTCCTCCCGCTGACAACAATGGGGCACTGTTCCTCCCGCTGACAACAATGGGGCACTGTTCCTCCCGCTGACAACAATGGGGCACTGTTCCTCCCGCTGACAACAATAGGGCACTGTTCCTCCCGCTGACAACAATGGGGCACTGTTCCTCCCGCTGACAACAATGATGGAGCACTGTTCCTCCCGCTGACACCAACGATGGGGCACTGTTCCTCCCGCTGACACCAACGATGGGGCACTATTCCTCCCGCTGACACCAACGATGGGGCACTATTCCTCCCCACTGGCACCAACGATGGGGCACTATTCCTCCTCACTGACACCAACGATGGGGCACTATTCCTCCTTACTGACACCAATGATGGGGCACTATTCCTCCCGTCTGACACCAATGATCGGGCAATATTCCTCCCACTAACTCCAAAGATGGGGCACCATTTATCCCACTGTCACTATTGATGAGCGATGTGAATGGAGGGTTTTTTTTTTTTTAAGGAATTTGTTTCTTTTTTCTGGCCCTTGGGGCAATATTCTTCTCACTGAGATTAATAATGGGACATAATTCCTCTCACTGAAACCAGTGATGGAGCACTATTCCTGCAACTGACACCAACACTGAGGCACTATTCCTCCCCACTGACACCAACAAACTTTTTATCCCACTGACACCAATGATGGGGCACTATTCCTTCCACTAACTGCAACGATGGGATACTATTCCTCCCCACTGACACCAACGATGGGGCACTATTCCTCCCCACTGACACCAACGTTGGGGCACTATTCCTCCCCACTGACACTAATGATGGGGCACTATTCCTCCCACTGACACCAATGATGGGGCATTATTCCTCTCACTGATACCAATGATGGGCGCTGCTTCTACCACTGACAACAATGGGGCACTGTTCCTCCCGCTGACAACAATGGGACACTGTTCCTCCCGCTGACAACAATGGGGCGTTGTTCCTCCCTCTGACAACAATGGGGCACTGTTCCTTCCGCTGACAACAATGTGGCACTATTCCTCCCACTGACAAACGATGGGGCACTATTCCTCCCGCTGACACCAACGATGGGGCACTATTCCTCCCCACTGAAACAAACGATGGGGCACTATTCCTCCCCACTGACACCAACGATGGGGCACTATTCCTCCCACTGACACCAATGATGGGGCACTATTCCTCCCACAGACACCAACGATGGGGCACTATTCCTCCCACTGATACCAATGATGGGGTATTATTTCTGCAGCACTGACATGTTTACTCTGACAGCAACAGGGTGTTGCCCTCACAATATACAGGTCAGTCCTTGCAGTGCTGCAGGAGGAGATTTCTCATCCGCAGTTAAAAAAAGAACATATATGCCCAAGCATGGGGGCCGGGGGCGGTCAGTGGGTGGATCGCTCCTATGCTTTGGCATATATATTTTTCACTTTTCTTCTGGTACAGATTTCTTCATCCACATTGATCCATGTGAATAGAGGAAACTGACACCAACGATGGGGCACTATTCCTCCCCACTGACACCAACGATGGACCACAATTCCTCCCACAGACACCAAAGATGGAGCACTATTACTCCCCACTGACACCAAAGATGGGGCACTATTCCTCCCCACTGACACCAACGATGGGGCACTATTCCTCCCCACTGACACCAACGATGGGGCACTAGTCCTCCCACTTACACCAACGATGGGGCACTATTCCTCCCCACTGACACCAACGATGGGGCACTATTCCTCCCCACTGACACCAACGATGGGGCACTATTCCTCCCCACTGACACCAACGATGGGGCACTATTCCTCCCCACTGACACCAACGATGGGGCACTATTCCTCCCCACTGACACCAACGATGGGGCACTATTCCTCCCCACTGACACCAACGATGGGGCACTATTCCTCCCCACTGACACCAACGATGGGGCACTATTCCTCCCCACTGACACCAACGATGGGGCACTATTCCTCCCCACAGACACCAACGATGGGGCACTATTCCTCCCCACTGACACCAACGATGGGGCACTATTCCTCCCCACTGACACCAACGATGGGGCACTATTCCTCCCCACTGACACCAACGATGGGGCACTATTCCTCCCCACTGACACCAACGATGGGGCACTATTCCTCCCCACTGACACCAACGATGGGGCACTATTCCTCCCCACTGACACCAACGATGGGGCACTATTCCTCCCCACTGACACCAACGATGGGGCACTATTCCTCCCCACTGACACCAACGATGGGGCACTATTCCTCCCCACTGACACCAACGACGGGGCACTATTCCTCCCCACTGACACCAACGATGGGGCACTATTCCTCCCCACTGACACCAACGATGGGGCACTATTCCTCCCCACTGACACCAACGATGGGGCACTATTCCTCCCCACTGACACCAACGATGGGGCACTATTCCTCCCCACTGACACCAACGATGGGGCACTATTCCTCCCCACTGACACCAACGATGGTGCACTATTCCTCCCCAATGACACCAACGATGGCGCACTATTCCTCCCACAGACACCAACGATGGGGCACTATTCCTCCCACAGACACCAACGATGGGGCACTATTTCTCCCCACTTACACCAACGGTGGGGCAATATTCCCCCCCACTGACACCAACAATGGGGCACTATTCCTCCCCACTGGCAACAACGAAGGGGCACTATTCCTCCCCACTGGCACCAACGAAGGGGCACTATTCCTCCCCACTGACACCAACGATGGGGCACTATTCCTCCCCACTGACACCAACGATGGGGCACTATTCCTCCCCACTGACACCAACGATGGGGCACTATTCCTCCCCACTGACACCAACGATGGGGCACTATTCCTCCCCACTGACACCAACGATGGGGCACTATTCCTCCCCACTGACACCAACGATGGGGCACTATTCCTCCCCACTGACACCAACGATGGGGCACTATTCCTCCCCACTGACACCAACGATGGGGCACTAATCCTCCCCACCGACACCAACGATGGGGCACTATTCCTCCCCACTGACACCAACGATGGGGAACTATTCCTCTCACTGATACCAATGATGGGCGCTGCTCCTACCGCTGACAACAATGGGGCACTATTCCTCCCCACTGACAACGATGGGGCACTATTCCTCCCACTGACACAAACGATGGGGCACTATTCCTGCAACTGACACCAACAATGGGGCTCTATTCCTCCCCACTGACACCTACGATGGGACACTATTTCTCCAACTGACACCAATGATGGGGCACTATTCCTCCCCACTGACACCAACGATGGGGCACTATTCCTCCCCACTGACACTAATGATGGGGCACTATTCCTCCCACTGACACCAATGATGGGGCATTATTCCTCTCACTGATACCAATGATGGGCGCTGCTTCTACCACTGACAACAATGGGGCACTGTTCCTCCCGCTGACAAAAATGGGACACTGTTCCTCCCGCTGACAACAATGGGGCGTTGTTCCTCCCTCTGACAACAATGGGGCACTGTTCCTTCCGCTGACAACAATGTGGCACTATTCCTCCCGCTGACACCAACGATGGGGCACTATTCCTCCCCACTGACACCAACGATGGGGCACTATTCCTCCCCACTGACACCAACGATGGGGCACTATTCCTCCCACTGACACCAATGATGGGGCACTATTCCTCCCACAGACACCAACGATGGGGCACTATTCCTCCCACTGATACCAATGATGGGGTATTATTTCTGCAGCACTGACATGTTTACTCTGACAGCAACAGGGTGTTGCCCTCACAATATACAGGTCAGTCCTTGCAGTGCTGCAGGAGGAGATTTCTCATCCGCAGTTAAAAAAAGAACATATATGCCCAAGCATGGGGGCCGGGGGCGGTCAGTGGGTGGATCGCTCCTATGCTTTGGCATATATATTTTTCACTTTTCTTCTGGTACAGATTTCTTCATCCACATTGATCCATGTGAATAGAGGAAACTGACACCAACGATGGGGCACTATTCCTCCCCACTGACACCAACGATGGACCACAATTCCTCCCACAGACACCAACGATGGGGCACTATTACTCCCCACTGACACCAAAGATGGGGCACTATTCCTCCCCACTGACACCAACGATGGGGCACTATTCCTCCCCACTGACACCAACGATGGGGCACTAGTCCTCCCACTTACACCAACGATGGGGCACTATTCCTCCCCACTGACACCAACGATGGGGCACTATTCCTCCCCACTGACACCAACGATGGGGCACTATTCCTCCCCACTGACACCAACGATGGGGCACTATTCCTCCCCACTGACACCAACGATGGGGCACTATTCCTCCCCACTGACACCAACGATGGGGCACTATTCCTCCCCACTGACACCAACGATGGGGCACTATTCCTCCCCACTGACACCAACGATGGGGCACTATTCCTCCCCACTGACACCAACGATGGGGCACTATTCCTCCCCACTGACACCAACGATGGGGCACTATTCCTCCCCACTGACACCAACGATGGGGCACTATTCCTCCCCACTGACACCAACGATGGGGCACTATTCCTCCCCACTGACACCAACGATGGGGCACTATTCCTCCCCACTGACACCAACGATGGGGCACTATTCCTCCCCACTGACACCAACGATGGGGCACTATTCCTCCCCACTGACACCAACGATGGGGCACTATTCCTCCCCACTGACACCAACGATGGTGCACTATTCCTCCCCAATGACACCAACGATGGCGCACTATTCCTCCCACAGACACCAACGATGGGGCACTATTCCTCCCACAGACACCAACGATGGGGCACTATTTCTCCCCACTTACACCAACGGTGGGGCAATATTCCCCCCCACTGACACCAACAATGGGGCACTATTCCTCCCCACTGGCACCGATGGGGCACTATTCCTCCCCACTGGCACCAACGAAGGGGCACTATTCCTCCCCACTGACACCAACGATGGGGCACTATTCCTCCCCACTGACACCAACGATGGGGCACTATTCCTCCCCACTGACACCAACGATGGGGCACTATTCCTCCCCACTGACACCAACGATGGGGCACTATTACTCCCCACTGACACCAACGATGGGGCACTATTCCTCCCCACTGACACCAACGATGGGGCACTATTCCTCCCCACTGACACCAACGATGGGGCACTATTCCTCCCCACTGACACCAACGATGGGGCACTATTCCTCCCCACCGACACCAACAATGGGGCACTATTCCTCCCCACTGACACCAACGATGGGGAACTATTCCTCTCACTGATACCAATGATGGGAGCTGCTCCTACCGCTGACAACAATGGGGCACTATTCCTCCCCACTGACAACGATGGGGCACTATTCCTCCCACTGACACAAACGATGGGGCACTATTCCTCCCACTGACACCAATGATGGGGCACTATTCCTCCCACTGACACCAATGATGGGGCACTATTCCTCCCCACTGACACCAACGATGGGGCACTATTCCTCCCCACTGACACCAACGATGGGGCACTATTCCTCCCCACTGACACCAACGATGGGGCACTATTCCTCCCCACTGACACCAACGATGGGGCACTATTCCTCCCCACTGACACCAACGATGGGGCACTATTCCTCCCCACTGACACCAACGATGGGGAACTATTCCTCCCCACTGACACCAACGATGGGGCACTATTCCTCCCCACTGACACCAACGATGGGGCACTATTCCTCCCCACTGACACCAACGATGGGGCACTATTCCTCCCCACTGACACCAACGATGGGGCACTATTCCTCCCCACTGACACCAACGATGGGGCACTATTCCTCCCCACTGACACCAACGATGGGGCACTATTCCTCCCCACTGACACCAACGATGGGGCACTATTCCTCCCCACTGACACCAACGATGGGGCACTATTCCTCCCCACTGACACCAACGATGGGGCACTATTCCTCCCCACCGACACCAACGATGGGGCACTATTCCTCCCCACCGACACCAACGATGGGGCACTATTCCTCCCCACCGACACCAACGATGGGGAACTATTCCTCTCACTGATACCAATGATGGGCGCTGCTCCTACCGCTGACAACAATGGGGCACTATTCCTCCCCACTGACAACGATGGGGCACTATTCCTCCCACTGACACCAATGATGGGGCACTATTCCTCCCACTGACACCAACGATGGGGCACTATTCCTCCCCACTGACACCAACGATGGGGCACTATTCCTCCCCACTGACACGAACGATGGGGCACTATTCCTCCCCACTGACACCAACGATGGGGCACTTTTCCTCCCCACTGACACCAACGATGGGGCACTATTCCTCCCCACTGACACCAACGATGGGGCACTATTCCTCCCCACTGACACCAACGATGGGGCACTATTCCTCCCCACTGACACCAACAATGGGGCACTATTCCTCCCCACTGACACCAACGATGGGGCACTATTCCTCCCCACTGACACCAACGATGGGGCACTATTCCTCCCCACTGACACCAACGATGGGGCACTATTTCTCCCCACTGACACCAACGATGGGGCACTATTCCTCCCCACTGACACCAACGATGGGGCACTATTCCTCCCCACTGACACCAACGATGGGGCACTATTCCTCCCCACTGACACCAACGATGGGGCACTATTCCTCCCCACTGACACCAACGATGGGGCACTATTCCTCCCCACTGACACCAACGATGGGGCACTATTCCTCCCCACTGACACCAACGATGGGGCACTATTCCTCCCCACCGACACCAACGATGGGGCACTATTCCTCCCCACCGACACCAACGATGGGGAACTATTCCTCTCACTGATACCAATGATGGGCGCTGCTCCTACCGCTGACAACAATGGGGCACTATTCCTCCCCACTGACAACGATGGGGCACTATTCCTCCCACTGACACCAATGATGGGGCACTATTCCTCCCACTGACACCAACGATAGGGCACTATTCCTCCCACTTATACCAATGCTGGGGCACTATTTCTGCAGCACTGACATGTTTACTCTGACAGCAACAGGGTGTTGCCCTCACAATATACAGGTCAGTCCTTGCAGTGCTGCAGGAGGAGATTTCTCATCCGCAGTTAAAAAAAGAACATATATGCCCAAGCATGGGGGCCGGGGGCGGTCAGTGGGTGGATCGCTCCTATGCTTTGGCATATATTTTTTTCACTTTTCTTCTGGTACAGATTTCTTCATCCACATTGATCCATGTGAATAGAGGAAACTGACACCAACGATGGGGCTCTATTCCTCCCCACTGACACCAACGATGGGGCACTATTCTTCCCCACTGACACCAACGATGGGGCACTATTCCTCCCTACTGACACCAACGATGGGGCACTATTCCTCCCCACTGACAACAACAATGGGGCAACAATGGGGAACTATTCCTCCCCACTGGCACCAACGATAGGGCACTATTCCTCCTCACTGACACCAAAGATGGGGCACTATTCCTTCCCCCTGATACCAACGATGGGGCAATATTCCTCCCACTGACTCCAAAGATTGGGCACTATTCCTCCCCACTGACACCAACGATGGGGAACTATTCCTCCCCACTGACACCAGCGATGGGGAACTATTCCTCCCCACTGACACCAGCGATGGGGCACTATTCCTCCCCACTGACACCAACGATGGGGCTTTATTCCTCCCACTGACAACAACGATGGGGCTCTATTCCTCCCACTGACACCAACGATGGGGCTCTATTCCTCCCACTGACACCAACGATGGGGCACTATTTATCCAACTGACACCAATGATGGGGCACTATTCCTTCCCCATGATACCAACGATGGGGCTCTATTCCTCCCACTGACACCAACAATGGGGCACTATTTATCCAACTGACACCAATGATGGGGCACTATTCCTTCCCCCTGATACCAACGATGGGGCAATATTCCTCCCACTAACTCCAAAGATGGGTCACTATTCCTCCCCACTGACACCAGCGATGGGGCACTATTCCTCCCCACTGACACCAACTATGGGGCACTATTCCTCCCCACTGACACCAACTATGGGGCACTATTCCTCCCCACTGACACCAACGATGGGGCACTATTCCTCCCACAGACACCAACGATGGGGCACTATTCCTCCCCCCTGATACCAACAATGGGGCAATATTCCTCCCACTAACTCCAAAGATGGGGCACCATTTATCCCACTGTCACTATTGAGGAGCGATGTGAATGGAGGCTTTTTTTTTTTTTTTTCTTAAGGAATTTGTTTCTTTTTTCTGTCCCTTGGGGCAATATTCTTCTCACTGAAACCAGTGATGGAGCACTATTCCTGCAGCGGACACCAACAATGGGGCTCTATTCCTCCCCACTGACACCTACGATGGGACACTATTTCTCCAACTGACACCAATGATGGGGCACTATTCCTCCCCACTGACACCAACAATGGGGCTCAATTCCTCCCACTGACACCAAAGATGGGGCACTATTTATCCATCTGACACCAATGATGGGGCATTGTTCCTCTCACTGATACCAATGATGAGCGCTGCTCCTCCCGCTGACAACAATGGGGCACTGTTCCTCCCGCTGACAACAATGGGGCACTGTTCCTCCCGCTGATAACAATGGGGCACTGTTCCTCCGGCTGACAACAATGGGGCACTGTTCCTCCCGCTAACAAACGATGGGGCACTGTTCCTCCCGCTGACAACAATGATGGGGCACTATTCCTCCCACTGACATTAACAATTGGACATAATTCCTCCTATTGACAACAATGATGGGGCACTATTCCTCCCACTAACTCCAAATATGGGGCACTATTCCTCCCCACTGACACCAAGGATGGGGCACTATTCCTCCCCACTGAAACCAACGATGGGGCACTATCCTCCCCACTGACACCAACGATGGGGCACTATTCCTCGCCACTGACACCAACGATGGGGCACTATTCCTCCCCACTGACACCAACGATGGGGCACTATTCCCCCCACTGACACCAACAATGGTGCAACGATGGGGCACTATTCCTCCCCACTGACACCAACGATGGGGCACTATTCCTCCCACAGATACCAACGATTGGGGCACTATTCCTCCCCACTGACACCAACGATGGGGCACTATTCCTCCCCACTGACACCAACGATGGGGCACTATTCCTCCCACAGACACCAACGATGGGGCAGTATTCCTCCCACAGATACCAACGATTGGGGCACTATTCCTCCCACAGACACCAACGATGGGGCACTATTCCTCCCCACTGACACCAACGATGGGGCACTATTCCTCCGCACTGATACCAACGATAAGGCACTATTCCTCTCCACTGACACCAACAATGGGGCACAATTCCTCCCCACTGACACCAACGATCGGGCACTATTCCTCCCCACTGACACCAACGATGGGGCACTATTCCTCCCACAGACACCAACGATGGGGCACTATTCCTCCCCACTGACACCAACGATGGGGCACTATTCCTCCCCACTGACACCAACGATGGGGCACTATTCCTCCCCACTGACACCAACGATGGGGCACTATTCCTCCCCACTGACACCAACGATGGGGCACTATTCCTCCCACAGACACCAACGATGGGGCACTATTCCTCCCCACTGACACCAACGATGGAGCACTATTCCTCCCCACTGACACCAACGATGGGGCACTAGTCCTCCCACAGACACCAACGATGGGGCACTAGTCCTCCCACAGACACCAACGATGGGGCACTATTCCTCCCACAGACACCAACGTTGGGGCAATATTCCTCCCACTGATACCAACGATGGGGCACTATTCCTACCACTGACACCAATGATGGGGCACTATTCCTCCCACTGATACCAATGATGGGGCACTATTCCTCCCACTGATACCAATGATGGGGCACTATTCCTCCCACTGACGCCAATGATGGGGCACTATTTCTGCAGCACTGACATGTTTACTCTGACAGCAACAGGGTGTTGCCCTCACAATATACAGGTCAGTCCTTGCAGTGCTGCAGGAGGAGATTTCTCATCTGCAGTTAAAAAAAGAACGTATATGCCCAAGCATGGGGGCCGGGGGCGGTCAGGGGGTGGATCGCTCCTATGCTTTGGCATATATTTTTTTCACTTTTCTTCTGGTACAGATATCTTCATCCACATTGATCCATGTGAATAGAGGAAACTGACACCAACGATGGGGCACTATTCCTCCCCACTGACACCAACGATGGGGCACTATTCTTCCCCACTGACACCAACGATGGGGCACTATTCTTCCCCACTGACACCAACGATGGGGCACTATTCCTCCCCACTGACACCAACGATGGGGCACTATTCCTCCCCACTGACACCAACGATGGGGCACTATTCCTCCCCACTGACACCAACGATGGGGCACTATTCCTCCCCACTGACACAAACAATGGGGCACTATTCCTCCCCACTGACACCAACAATGGGGCAACAATGGGGAACTATTCCTCCCCACTGGCACCAACGATAGGGCACTATTCCTTCCCCCTGATACCAACGATGGGGCAATATTCCTCCCACTAACTCCAAAGATTGGACACTATTCCTCCCCACTGACACCAACGATGGGGAACTATTCCTCCCCACTGACACCAGCGATGGGGCACTATTCCTCCCCACTGACACCAACGATGGGGCATTATTCCTCTCCACTGACACCAACGATGGGGCACTATTCCTCCCACAGACACCAACGATGGGGCTCTATTCCTCCCACTGACACCAACGATGGGGCACTATTTATCCAACTGACACCAATGATGGGGCACTATTCCTTCCCCCTGATACCAACGATGGGGCAATATTCCTCCCACTAACTCCAAAGATGGGGCACTATTCCTCCCCACTGACACCAGCGATGGGGAACTATTCCTCCCCACTGACACCAGCGATGGGGCACTATTCCTCCCCACTGACACCAACTATGGGGCACTATTCCTCCCCACTGACACCAACGATGGGGCACTATTCCTCCCACAGACACCAACGATGGGGCACTATTCCTCCCCCCTGATACCAACAATGGTGCAATATTCCTCCCACTAACTCCAAAGATGGGGCACCATTTATCCCACTGTCACTATTGATGAGCGATGTGAATGGAGGCTTTTTTTTTTTTTTTCTTAAGGAATTTGTTTCTTTTTTCTGTCCCTTGGGGCAATATTCTTCTCACTGAAACCAGTGATGGAGCACTATTCCTGCAACTGACACCAACAATGGGGCTCTATTCCTCCCCACTGACACCTACGATGGGACACTATTTCTCCAACTGACACCAATGATGGGGCACTATTCCTCCCCACTGACACCAACAATGGGGCTCTATTCCTCCCACTGACACCAAAGATGGGGCACTATTTATCCAACTGACACCAATGATGGGGCATTGTTCCTCTCACTGATACCAATGATGGGCGCTGCTCCTCCCGCTGACAACAATGGGGCACTGTTCCTCCCGCTGACAACAATGGGGCACTGTTCCTCCCGCTGACAACAATGGGGCACTGTTCCTCCCGCTGACAACAATGGGGCATTGTTCCTCCCGCTGATAACAATGGGGCACTGTTCCTCCCGCTGACAACAATGGGGCACTGTTCCTCCCGCTGACAACAATGGGGCACTGTTCCTCCCGCTGATAACAATGGGGCACTGCTCCTCCGGCTGACAACAATGGGGCACTGTTCCTCCCGCTAACAAACGATGGGGCACTGTTCCTCCCACTGACAACAATGATGGGGCACTATTCCTCCCACTGACATTAACAATTGGACATAATTCCTCCTATTGACAACAATGATGGGGCACTATTCCTCCCCACTGACACCAACGATGGGGCACTATTCCTCCCCACTGACACCAACGATGGGGCACTATTCCTCCCCACTGACACCAACGATGGGGCACTATTCCTCCCCACTGACACCAACGATGGGGCACTATTCTTCCCACTGACACCAACGATGGGGCACTATTCCTCCCCACTGACACCAACGATGGGCAATATTCCTCCCACTAACTCCAAAGATTGGACACTATTCCTCCCCACTGACACCAACGATGGGGAACTATTCCTCCCCACTGACACCAGCGATGGGGCACTATTCCTCCCCACTGACACCAACGATGGGGCATTATTCCTCTCCACTGACACCAACGATGGGGCACTATTCCTCCCACAGACACCAACGATGGGGCTCTATTCCTCCCACTGACACCAACGATGGGGCACTATTTATCCAACTGACACCAATGATGGGGCACTATTCCTTCCCCCTGATACCAACGATGGGGCAATATTCCTCCCACTAACTCCAAAGATGGGGCACTATTCCTCCCCACTGACACCAGCGATGGGGAACTATTCCTCCCCACTGACACCAGCGATGGGGCACTATTCCTCCCCACTGACACCAACTATGGGGCACTATTCCTCCCCACTGACACCAACGATGGGGCACTATTCCTCCCACAGACACCAACGATGGGGCACTATTCCTCCCCCCTGATACCAACAATGGTGCAATATTCCTCCCACTAACTCCAAAGATGGGGCACCATTTATCCCACTGTCACTATTGATGAGCGATGTGAATGGAGGCTTTTTTTTTTTTTTTCTTAAGGAATTTGTTTCTTTTTTCTGTCCCTTGGGGCAATATTCTTCTCACTGAAACCAGTGATGGAGCACTATTCCTGCAACTGACACCAACAATGGGGCTCTATTCCTCCCCACTGACACCTACGATGGGACACTATTTCTCCAACTGACACCAATGATGGGGCACTATTCCTCCCCACTGACACCAACAATGGGGCTCTATTCCTCCCACTGACACCAAAGATGGGGCACTATTTATCCAACTGACACCAATGATGGGGCATTGTTCCTCTCACTGATACCAATGATGGGCGCTGCTCCTCCCGCTGACAACAATGGGGCACTGTTCCTCCCGCTGACAACAATGGGGCACTGTTCCTCCCGCTGACAACAATGGGGCACTGTTCCTCCCGCTGACAACAATGGGGCACTGTTCCTCCCGCTGACAACAATGGGACATTGTTCCTCCCGCTGATAACAATGGGGCACTGTTCCTCCCGCTGACAACAATGGGGCACTGTTCCTCCCGCTGACAACAATGGGGCACTGTTCCTCCCGCTGATAACAATGGGGCACTGCTCCTCCGGTTGACAACAATGGGGCACTGTTCCTCCCGCTAACAAACGATGGGGCACTGTTCCTCCCACTGACAACAATGATGGGGCACTATTCCTCCCACTGACATTAACAATTGGACATAATTCCTCCTATTGACAACAATGATGGGGCACTATTCCTCCCCACTGACACCAACGATGGGGCACTATTCCTCCCCACTGACACCAACGATGGGGCACTATTCCTCCCCACTGACACCAACGATGGGGCACTATTCCTCCCCACTGACACCAACGATGGGGCACTATTCTTCCCACTGACACCAACGATGGGGCACTATTCCTCCCCACTGACACCAACGATGGGGCACTATTCCTCCCCACTGACACCAACGATGGGGCACTATTTCTCCAACTGACACCAATGATGGGGCACTATTTCTGCAGCACTGACATGTTTACTCTGACAGCAACAGGGTGTTGCCCTCACAATATACAGGTCAGTCCTTGCAGTGCCGCAGGAGGAGATTTCTCATCCGCAGTTAAAAAAAGAACATATATGCCCAAGCATGGGGGCCGGGGGCGGTCAGTGGGTGGATCGCTCCTATGCTTTGGCATATATTTTTTTCACGTTTCTTCTGGTACAGATTTCTTCATCCACATTGATCCATGTGAATAGAGGAAACTGACACCAACGATGGGGCACTATTCCTCCCCACTGACACCAACGATGGGGCACTATTCCTCCCACAGACACCAACGATGGGGCACTATTCCTCCCCACTGACACCAATGATGGGGCACTATTCCTCCCCACTGACACCAACGATGGGGCACTATTCCCCCCCACTGACACCAACAATGGGGCAACAATGGGGCACTATTCTTCCCTACTGGCACCAACGATGGGGCACTATTCCTCCTCACTGACATCAATGATAGGGCACTATTCCTCCCCCCTGATACCAACAATGGGGCAATATTCCTCCCACTAACTCCAAAGATGGGGCACTATTCCTCCCCACTGAAACCAACGATGGGGCACTATTCCTCCCACAGACACCAACGTTGGGGCACTATTCCTCCCTACTGACACCAACGATGGGGCACTATTCCTCCCCACTGGCACCAAAGATGGGGCACTATTCCTCCTTACTGACCCCAATGATGGGGCACTATTTCTCCAACGGACACCAATGATGGGGCACTATTTCTCCCACTGATATCAATGATGGTGCACTAATCCTCCCCACTGACACCAATGATGGAGCACTATTTCTTCCACTAACTCCAACGATGGGGCACTATTCCTCCCCACTGACACCAACGATGGGGCACTATTCCCCTCCACTGACACCAACGATGGGGCACTATTCCTCCTTACTGACCCCAATGATGGGGCACTATTCCTCCAACTGACACCAATGATGGGGCACTATTCCTCCCACTGATATCAATGATGGTGCACTAATCCTCCCTACTGACACCAATGATGGAGCACTATTCCTTCCACTAACTCCAACGATGGGGCACTATTCCTCCCCACTGACACCAACGATGGGGCACTATTCCTCCCCACTGACACCAACGTTGGGGCACTATTCCTCCCCACTAACACCAACGATGGGGCACTATTCCTCCCCACTGACACCAACGATGGGGCACTATTCCTCCCCACTGACACCAACGATGGGGCACTATTCCTCCCCACTGACACCAACGATGGGGCACTATTCCTCCCCACTGACACCAACGATGGGGCACTATTCCTCCCACAGACACCAACGATGGGGTACTATTTATCCAACTGACACCAATGATGGGGCACTACTCCTCTCACTGATACCAATGATGGGGCACTATTCCTCCAACTGATACCAATGATGGAGCACTGTTCCTCCCACTAACACCAACGATGGGGCACTATTCCTCCCACTAACACCAACGATGGAGCACTATTCCTCCCCACTGATACCAATGATGGGGCACTATTCCTCCCACTGACACCAATGATGGGGCACTATTCCTCCAACTGATACCAATGATGGAGCACTATTCCTCCCACTAACACCAACGATGGGGCACTATTCCTCCCACTAACACCAACGATGGAGCACTATTCCTCTCACTAACACCAACGATGGGGCACTATTCCTCCAACTGATACCAATGATGGGGCACTATTCCTCCCACTGATACCAATGATGGGGCACTATTCCTCCCACTGATACCAATGATGGGGCACTATTCCTCCCACTGATACCAATGATGGGGCACTATTTCTGCAGCACTGACATGTTTACTCTGACAGCAACAGGGTGTTGCCCTCACAATATACAGGTCAGTCCTTGCAGTGCTGCAGGAGGAGATTTCTCATCCGCAGTTAAAAAAAGAACATATATGCCCAAGCATGGGGGCCGGGGGCAGTCAGTGGGTGGATCGCTCCTATGCTTTCGCATATTTTTTTCACTTTTCTTCTGGTACAGATTTCTTCATCCACATTGATCCATGTGAATAGAGGAAACTGACACCAACAATGGGCCACTATTCCTCCCCACTGACACCAACGATGGGCCACTATTCCTCCCCACTGACACCAACGATGGGGCACTATTCCTCCCACAGACACCAACGATGGGGCACTTTTCCTCCCCACTGACACCAACGATGGGGCACTATTCTTCCCCACTGATACCAACGATGGGGCACTATTCCTCCCACAGACACCAACGATGGGGCACTATTCTTCCCACAGACACCAACGATGGGGCACTATTCTTCCCACAGACACCAACGTTGGGGCACTATTCCTCCCCACTGACACCAACGATAGGGCACTATTCCCCCCCACTTACACTAACAATGGGGCAACGATGGGGCACTATTCCTCCCTACTGGCACCAACGATGGGGCACTATTCCTCCCCCCTGATACCAACAATGGGGCAATATTCCTCCCACTAACTCCAAAGATGGGGCACTATTCCTGCCCACTGAAACCAACGATGGGGCACTATTCCTCCCCACTGACACCAACGATGGGGCACTATTCCTCCCACAGACACCAACGATGGGGCACTATTCCTCACCATTGACACCAACGATGGGGCACTATTCCTCCCCACTGACACCGATTGGGCACTATTCCACCCCACTGACACCAACGATGAGGCACTATTCCCCCCCCACTGACACCAACGATGGGGCACTATTCCTCCCCACTGGCACCGATGGGGCACTATTCCTCCTCACTGACACCAATGATGGGGCACTATTCCTCCCCCTTATACCAACGATGAGGCAATATTCCTCCCACTAACTCCAAAGATGGGGCACCATTTATCCCACTGTCACTATTGATGAGCGATGTGAATGGAGATTTTTTTTTTTTTTTAAGAAATTTGTTTCTTTTTTCTGGCCCTTGGGGCAATATTCTTCTCACTGACATTAATAATGGGACATAATTCCTCTCACTGAAACCAGTGATGGAGCACTATTCCTGCAACTGACACCAACAATGAGGCACTATTCCTCCCCACTGACACCAACGAACTATTTATCCCACTGACACCAATGATGGTGCACTATTCCTTCCACTAACTGCAACGATGGGATACTATTCCTCCCCACTGACACCAACGATGGGGCACTATTCCTCCCCACTGACACCAACGATGGGGCACTATTCCTCCCCACTGACACTAATGATGGGGCACTATTTATCCAACTGACACCAATGATGGGGCACTACTCCTCCCACTGATATCAATGATGGGGCACTATTCCTCTCACTGATACCAATGATGGGCACTGTTCCTACCGCTGACAACAATGGGACACTGTTCCTCCCGCTGACAACAATGGGGCACTGTTCCTCCCACTGACAACAATGGGGCACTGTTCCTCCCGCTGACAACAATGGGGCACTATTCCTCACGCTGACAACAATGGGACACTGTTCCTTCCGCTGACAACAATGGGGCACTATTCCTCCCACTGACAAACGATGGGGCACTATTCCTCCCACTGACACCAATGATGGGGCACTATTCCTCCCACTGATACCAACGATGGGGCACTATTCCTCCCACTGACACCAATGATGGGGCACTATTCCTCCGCACTGATACCAATGATGGGACACTATTCCTCCCCACTGATAGCAATGATGGAGCACTATTCCTCCCACTGATACCAATGATGGGACACTATTCCTCCCACTGACACCAATGATGGGGCACTATTTCTCTAATACCAAAAATAAGGCATTGTTCACTCTCACTGATGCCAGAACATTTCCTCCTCTCACTGGCCACAGTTGGGCCCCTCTATAGTCTGAAGAACAATAAATTGGCCCTTTATTTAGAAAGTTTGGAGACCCCTGCTATATACTCTCACCAACTCTTTTAGATGCTTTGCCATGTAAATATTTTAAAGATTTTAAACCTTCACCGTCCTCAATTAAGAACACATCTATCACAGTCCCGCTATAAGTCGCTGATCGCTGTCATTACTAGAAAAAAAAAAGAATTCCTGTATACATACTGCTATTAGTAGATGATATCATTTTCACGCAAACCAATTAATATACACTTATTGGGGTTTTGTTTTCCAAAGACATGTAACAGAATACATTTTGGCCTGAATTCATGAAGAAATTTTATTTTTGTTACATTTTTTTATGGGATATGTAAAGTAAAAAATATTGTTGTTTTTTGTTTAAATGTCTTTTTCCATTTATAGTGCAGGAAATTAATAACCCAATAGTGATCAAATATCACCAAAAGAAAGCTCTATTTGCATGTAAAGAATTACATAAATTGTATTTGTGTACAGCGTTGCATGAAAGCGCAATTGTCACTTAAAGTAGTGCAGCGCCATATAGCAAGAAAATGTTCTGGTCATGAAGGGGGGTAAATCTTCCAGAGGGTAAGTGGTTAATGGATACAACATTCTCCATTTACTGGGCTGTTTATTCCACCTTGCAAAATCTCCCCTTTTTCAAGAAGCTACAGTCACTGTACTGGGCCTAGCTCGATTCTTTGTCCAGTAACTTCGTATTAACGATACATGCGGTCATGGAACTTTACAGATATTTTAACATACCCTAAGGAACATGTGTCAAACACAAGGCCCACGGGCCATATCCAAGTCCCAGCAGTTGGCAGCACAGAGGACAGGACTCCTCCTACAGATCCTGTGCCTCTCTGTGCAGCCGCAGCACCCTCTCATCTCTGCCTCCCCTGGTCTCAGCATTCAGCAGACTCTGGCAGCTGACTCCAGCCCTCCTCTGGTCCCCCTCCAGACCCTGTACTTTCTACTTTGCAGAACTTGTCCCCCACTTCTTTCCAGCAGCAGCAAAAAATAAGAAAATAAGGGGGGTGCACTGTGATGTAAGGGAGGGTAGGGGGAACCTTGACTTCTAATGGTGGGGGCTCATGATATCTGATGTAAGGTGGGGGGTGTGCCCTGGTCGTCTAGTCTTACAGATACAGTCGGCCCTTTGAGGGCATCCATAATGCTGACGGGGCCCACTATGACCACTATGGTAAAGAATTTGACACCCCTGCCCTAAGGTAACATAACTTACTTTTTAAAAGGTTTTTTATATCTGATCTAGAGGTACATTGTCACTTACTTAGACATTTATCCAGAACTAGTGGTAACTATTATACACATTATCTAGTCAAATAATAAAATACACAATAACATACAACTACATGGAGGAAAACTATTATTTAACATCTAAGCTACACGTTATACATTGGGGTATTTCCAGTTCCGGTTATTACACTTCAGTGTCATTATTAGAAAATATCCAATCACTGTCTGACTTTGTTTGGGAAATTTCATTCATCTACCTATCTTAACGGCTTGCTGACCGCTTCACGTAGGAATACGGTAGCAAAGCGGGCTCCCTGCACTGGATCACGTACTTAGTACACGATCCGAGCACCCAGACAGGGAGTGCATGCGTGTGGCCGCCAGACCAGCACTGCTTTGATTTCAGTCATCATGCTGATCTGCTTTGATGAATCACAGATCAGTCTGTGCCTGTGTGTACAAAACATAAATCACAAGGCATAAAAAAAAATTTAGAAAATTAACTGGTTGCCGACCAGGCACTGTAAAAAAACAGCGACAGGGTAGCACCGCTGCGCAAAATCACGTTTTAAAAAGTAATTCGTGCTCCCGATATTTTCGTGGGCAGGGGGGCACGCATGCACCCCCGCCGACCCGCGGGTGTCACGATTCGATCCCCGAGGGATCATTCATTCATTTTCAGCCAGTGATGTCCGGCTGAAGTTGGATGATCGGTCCCTGTCCTATCCTGTTTTGTGTTGACAGTTACACAGGACAGGATATGATGTAAATCTTCTCTGACTGGGCACATTCCATCCCAGGCAGAGAAGAAGACACAGTTAACGTGAGTAAAACCGCACACATTTACAGTTAGAACACACCTAGGTCACATTTAACCCATTGATCGCCCCCCAGTTAACCCCTTCACTGCCCTGTCACCAGTGTCATTGTTTACAGTGCACAGATTTTTACTAATCACCGTATTAGTGTCACTGGCGACTTCTGATAGTGTTAGAGTCAGTTAGCGCCCCTCCCAGATAGCGTCAGATTGCCCGCTAGTACACTAGTAATAACATTTAACCCCTCGATTGCCAGGAACACACTCACTTGCACACTAAACCTCCATTGCTAGTATAGTGTCTGATTGGATCAATATCTTTGATCAGATCAGCGCTATACCAGCGTTCACATTACTATAGCATCCCTAAAAACGCAGCATTAGCGGGATCAGCCCCGACACCTGCGTTTAGCCCCTACGCCCCCCCCTTTTCTCCCCCAGCAAGTGCAGTGTCAGTAGATAACTGTCACTTGATACATTACACACAAAACCGCAGTGTTCACAGAATCTGGCCTGATCTCTGTTAGCATTTGTTGGTAAATTTTTTGTAGCGGTTCAAGCAGTCCCTGACAGCCAGGCGCTCTTTTTCCCGTGAGTCGCACTAGGTACCTATAAATTTAGTGGCCAAAATGTCCAACCAAAGGTTCTCTAGTGAAGAGGCCTACAGGATTCTGAATATGTCAGGTGAGAGCGAAGGGGAAGACTCACTGACAGAATCCGCCTCAGAATACAAACATGTAGACAGCAGTGGCACCCTGACAGTTAGCTCAGACGACGGAGAAGAGGTCCCTGCTAAGGTCAGGCGTACCTGACCCTATTTCCAGGTTGCTGAGGTGGTACAAACGCATGATGACTCTCATATGTAGCAGAGTGCCAGTACTAGTGCCGAGCTACCTTTTGGTGAACTGGCGAGCACCAGCGGCCTAGTACGTCCTGGTCTTATACATACCAGCACTGCAGTATCACTTGGTGACGTGGCGAGTCCCATAAGTGCAGTACAAGCTGGTGCGGTGGCGAGCACAAGTAGTGTACCGCGGCCACCAAGAATTTGCACACAGGCCCGTAGAGCCCTTAGTATCCTTCTGGATGTGCTTGCAAATCCGGATTGGCAACCCATTAATTCTGAAGCCCCTGTACTTCCCCCATTCACTGCCCAACCCGGTATTCAGGTGGAAACAGCAAATTTAAATACTCCCCTTGATGTTTTGGAGAGGTTTTTCACAGATGATCTTTATGCATTGATTGTGGATCAAAGCAATTTATATGCACGACAATTTATTGCTGCCAACCCAAATTCAAACCTTGCCAGACCATTCGTATAGAAATCCATTACAGTTTCCGAATTTAAAGTTTTTTTGGGCCTAACCCTCAACATGGGCATTACTAAAAAAAATGAATTGCGGTTGTATTGGTCCACAGACTCGATTCTTCACATGCCCGTGTTCTCTGCTGCCATGGCCAGGCATAGATATGAGACGATATTGCATTTTATGCACTTCAACAACAACACACTCTGTCGTCCTCGGGGTGACCCTGAATATGACCGGCTCCACAAAATTCGACCCCTCGTAAATCACTTTAACCAAACATTTGCAGATGTGTATACTCCCCAGCAAAACATCTGCATCGATGAGTCCCTCATTCACTTTTCTGGCCGCCTTGCATTCAAACAGTTTATCCCCAGCAAGTGTGCCAGATATGGGGTCAAGTGTATAAGACCTGTGAGAGGGCAACAGGCTTTACATATAAGTTTTGGATTTACGAGGGAAAAGATAGTCATGTGGAGCCCCCCGGATGCTCAGACTACATGTGGAGCAGTGGCAAGATAGTTTGGGACTTGGTGTCATCCTTTTTCCATATGGGGTACCACTTGGACAATTTTTATTCAAGCGTGCCACTATTTAGACATTTGTACAATCTTGGAATTTGCGCATGTGGCACTGTGCGACCTAATCACCGGGCTTCCCTCAACGGCTTGTGAATACCTGTCTTAGAAAGGGCCTGCTTGAGAAACGAAGAATTGCTCGCAGTGAAGTGGAAGGACAAATGGGATGTTTTCGTCCTTTCTTCCATTCACGCAGATACGACCATCCAAATTGCCATGGCCGCTGGTGTTGTTGAGAAGCCCCACTGTGTCCACGATCATAACCTTAACATGGGAGGGGTGGACTTCAACGACCAGATGATGAAGCCGTACTTAGTTTCCCGAAAAGCCAGACGCTGGTACAAAAAAGTGTCTATTTATTTCAATTGGCTTTATATAACGCTTTTGTTCTTTACAAAGCAACTGGACATAGTGGATCCTTCCTAAAATTCCAGGTAGAGATCGTCAGGGCCCTTTTGTATCCAGAAGGTGCTATGCCCCAAACCCCCAACCCAGATGCAGTTAGCTGCATGAGAGGCATTTTCCCGATGCCATTCCTGGTACCCCAACCCATAGAAACCCCCAAAAAAGATGTCGTGTCTGTAGCAGACATGGAATTAGGCGTGACAGCCGCTTTCCTTGTCCCTCCTATCCTGACCAACCTGGCCTCTGCGTCAATGACTGCTTCCGTCGCTACCATACACTAGTGGAGTATTAGTATAGAGTACAGCACGGCACAGTTCAGGGCACATTTACATAAGGTCTCGCAAGATGTTAGGTAGTCAGGAAACTGGCTATCGCATTTGGAGAGACCCTACCATCTGTTTTTAAACCGTTAAAGTTTGAAAAAAAAAAGTTAAAAAAATAAATAAATAAAAAGTACAAGTACAAAGTCCCCCCAAAAATTTTAAAAACCAAAAATAGTTATAGTTTTTTTTGTGTTCATTTTTGTTATTGTTCTACTTTTACTGTTTTACTGTTAACCATTGCTGTTTGCAGGAATGCTTTCAGCTGCAGCACTGACCTGTTTATTCTGACAGCAACAGGAACTTGCTCTCAGAACACACATAAGTGTGGGCAGCGCTGTCGGATGAGATTTTTCATCCGCAGTTTAAACAAAGAGCCTATATGCCGAAGCATGGGGGCCTGGGGTGGCCAGTGGGTGGATGGCCCCTATGCTTCGGCATATATATTTTATATTTATTGGCACATTTCATGTGTGCCCACCATCAGAAGTGAGTGGATGAAGGGAGGTTTTCTAATGGTGGGCATACCACCACACACTTTTCCTTGCAGAGATATTTCAATTATAAAGTTGTTTTATTGAGTTACTGTTTTATTGTTAACCATTGTTGTTTTCTTTGCAGGAATGTCAAACTGCAGCACCGACTTGTTTATTCTGACAGCAACAGGTTCTTGCTCTCAGAATATACGTAAGTAGGTGTGTGCAGTGCTGTCGGATGAGATTTTTCATCCGCAGTTAAAACAGAGCATATATGCCAAAGCATGGGGGCCTGGGGTGGCCAGTGGGTGGATGGCCCCTATGCTTCGGCATATATATTTTATATTTGTTGGCACATTTCATGTGTGCCCACCATTAGAAGTGGGTGGATGCAGGGAGGTATTCTAATGGTGGGCATACCACACACTTTTTCTGGCAGAGCTTTCTTCTTTTTCTTTCCATTCAGCCCACAGGCTGCATAAAGAAAAAAAGAACATAGCATATAGACCCAACAAGGGCCAGCGACGTACCGGTACATCACTGGACTTTGAATGGTTATACCAGGGTGATGCCTGCAGCTGCAGGCATCTTCCTGGTATCGTTTTTTTCAGCCGGCAATGGGCTTTCTTGAAAAAGCAATCCTAGTGGCTAATTAGCTGCAGGATTGCTTTTACAAGCAGTGGGAGAAAATGCCCTCCCTCCCCCGCTGCCTTCCACGGCCTTCTCGGGCAGTCCCGTGCCATCGGGTAAACCTGAGAATGCAGCCGGTGTTTCTGCCAGTTGATCATAGAGCTGATTGGAGACTGGAATGGTGCCAATCATCTCTATAGTCTAAGAAATCAGAAGCTACGAGCATTTCATCACTTCAGTTGCGCAGGATATAAACAGAGCCATTTGTAAATTGGGAAAGCATCTGATCACACCGATGTTGGTGAGACTAGATAAGGTAAGGGCAGAGGAGATATCTAGAGCCTGATAGACCCCATATTTCTCAAAAAAGAATATGACAATGTCCATTGAAGTTATAGGGAATATTTGCATTCCTCGTGATAGCATTAAAAGTGATAAAAAAAAAAAAATTAAAGGGACAGTGTAAAAATAATCAAATAAATTAGAACAAAAAAAAAAGTACCCTCGCCCCCCTCCCCCCTGCGCACGCGCGCACCTGCGATCGTGAGTGTTGACGCTGTGCCAGTATGGAAACAGCGATTGCACCATGCTTGTAAGGTATCGCCACGAACGTCAGATCAAGGGCAGTAATTATAGTTCTAGACCTCCTCTGTAAATCTAAAATGGTAGCTTGTAAAGGCTTTTAAAGCATTGCCTATAGATATTAAAAATGTATGCAGTTTGTCACCATTGCACGGGGCATGCGCAATTTTAAAGCATATCATGTTTGGTATCTATTTATTCAGCATAGCATCATCTATTATATCTTACCAAATAATTGGCCAATATATTGTGTTTTTGTGCATTAAAATGAAAAAAGTTTATATTTTTCAAAAAAATTGCCATTGAAAAATCGCTGTGTGTATACTATGTGAGATAAAAAATTGCAGCACCCACCATGTCAGAAAAGGCATGGTCTTCAGGTGGTTAGAAGAGTGAGTGATGTGTGGCATAAACTTCTAATGCTGGGCATAAAATGCCCTCACCCCCCAAAATGACCCCTTTATGGAAATTAGACACCCCAAACTATTTGCTGAGAGGCATGTTGAATCAATAGAAGAATTTTTTATTTTTGGGGGGAAAATGACAAAAAAATGTTTTACACAAAATTGTCATTTAAATAATTTATTGCTCACACATGCCATATGTATATATGGAATTACTCCCCAAAATACATTCTGCTACTTCTCCCGAGTATGGGGGTACCACATGTTAGAGACATTTTGGCAGTCTAGCCGCACACAGGACCCCAAAATCCAATAAGCACCTTCAGGCTTTTAAAGGGCTTTATTTCCTCATTACACTTCCTGACTACCTATCACAGTTTCGGAGGCCCTGGAATGCCAGAATAGCACTGACACCCCCCCCCCCCCAAATGACCCATTTTTGGAAAGTAGACACCCCAAGGAATTTGATAAGAAGCATGATGATTTTTTTGCAGATCTCGTTTGTTGCCACAAGTTTTGGAAAATGCAGAAAGAAAACAAAAACATATTTTTTCTTTTTTTATATTTCAAAACCTTGTGAGAAAAAATGAGATCTGCATGCCTCTTTTTAAATTCCTTGGGGTGTCTACTTTCCAAAAAGGGGTGACTTGGGGGGGGGGGTTGGTGCTATCCTGGCATTTCAGGGCCTCTGAAACTGTGAAAGGTAGTGAGGAAGTGTAATGAGGAAGTTACGCACCTTCAGGCTTTCAAAGTGGTCATTGGATTTCAGGCTCCTACATGTGGCTAGGCTTCCAAAAAGTCTCACACATGTGGTATCCCCATACTTGGTAGAAGTAGCAGAATGTATTTTGGGGTGTAATTCCACATATACCCATGGCTTTTGTGAGCAATATATCATTTAAGTGACAACTTTGTGTAAAAAAAAAAAACGTTTGTCATTTTCCAAAAAGTTGTGGAAAAAAAATAAATCTTCCATGGACTCAATATGCCTCTCAGCAGATAGCTTAGGGTGTCTACTTTCCGAAAAGGGGTCATTTGGGGGTGTTTGTACTATCCTGGTATTTTAGCACCTCAAGAAATGTGATAGGCAGTCAGAAAGTAAAAGCTGTGTAAATTTCATATTATCTATACCATAGTTTGTAGATGCTATAACTTTTACACAAAGCAATCAATATACACTTATTGGGATTTTTACCAAAAACATGTAGCAGAATACATTTTGGCCTAAATTTATGATGAAATTTGAGTTTTTTGGAGTTTTTTTGTTTATAGCGCAAAAAATAAAAAGCTCACAGGTGATCAAATACCACCAAAAGAAAGCTCTATTTGTGTGAAAGAAAGGACTTAAATTTTGTTTGGATGCAGCTTTGCATGACCGCGCAATTGTCAGTTAAACTAGTACAGCGCATATATTACAGTAGCTATACCATAGTTTGTAGACACTATAACTTTCACACAAAGCAATCAATATACACTTATTGGGTTTTTTTTTTACCAAAAACATGTAGCAGAATACATTGCGGCTTAAATTTATGACTGACTTTTAGTTTACTATATATTTTTTATAGCCAAAAGTAAAATATACTGTTTTTTCCAAATTTTCATGTTTTTTTTGTTTATAGCGCAAAAAATAAAAAAGCGCACAGGTGATCAAATACCACCAACAGAAAGCTCTATTTGTGTGAAAAAAAGGGTACAGCATTGCATGATCGCGCAATTATCAGTTGAAGTAGTGCAGCGCCAAACAGCAAAAAAAAGGCCTGGTCATTAAGGAGGGTAAATCCTCAGGAGGGCAAGTGGTTATCTAGTCAAATAATAATATATACAATAACCTACAACTACATGGGGAAAACAATAGCTTTTAACATCTAAGCTGCGTATTTTTCATTGCAGTATTTTCATTTCCAGTTATTACACTGGGATATCATTACTAGGAAATATCCATATATTGTTTTACTGTCTGGGAAATGTCACTCTTCATCCCCCTACTATATTACTATGACCACGCATTATACTCTTATACATCAATGATACTACACTAGGAACACATACAGTGATGGAATAGAATATCTACCAACATCAAAAATAATAGTGGCTCTGATATTTACTTTGCACGATATGATAAGATCAGTTAGTAAAATCTTTTCAAAATACTCTGTTGATTTGACGTCAGAGGTTAAATTTGTAATTGCTGACTTGGGAGTTTTACCCCATTGTAATTATTATTATTATACAGTATTTATAAAGCGCCAATAGTTCGCTCAGCGCTGTACATTACAAAGGGGGACAGAACATGTGACAGAACAATAACAATACAATGCAAAACATGAGGGGACTGAGGACCCTGCTCTTTCGAGTTTACAATCTAGGAGGGAGGGGATAGTTGTACAGGAGGAGATAGCTGTGGGGGATGGAGTGGTAGGGAGTGGAGGAGGTCGGCAAGTTAGCAGGGGGTGGGGTAGGCTTCCCTGAAGAGATGGGTTTTCAGGGTGCGCCTAAAGGAGAGGAGAGTAGGTGATAATCTGATGGGTTGGGGCAGGGAGTTCCAGAGGATGGGTGACACCCTGGAGAAGTCCTGGAGGCGGGCATGGGAGGAGGAGACCAGGGAACTAGAGAGAAGGAGGTCTTGTGAGGAGCGGAGTGTGCGTGCTGGGCGGTACTTGGATATTAGGTCAGTGATGTAGTTCGGGGCAGTATGGTGGACAGCTTTGTACGTCAGTGTTAGGATTTTGAATTTGATCCGTTGCGCAATCGGAAGCCAGTGGAGGGATTGGCAGAGGGGGGGGTGGCGGAAACGGAGAGGTTGGAAAGGTGAATGCGTCTGGCAGCCGTATTCAGGATCGACTGAAACAGGGATAGCCAGCGGCGAGGCAGGCCAGTGAGGAGGGAGTTGCAGTAGTTGAGTCGTGATATGATGAGGGAGTGGATGAGCTGTTTAGTGGTTTCCTGCTGTCTTGTCATATTAGCTTCCTGTTGCTTTGTCATTCTAACCGTCTGCATTGCCTATTACTGTAGATGTATTCGCCAATATAGGAATGACCCTCCCCTATCAATGATTTTTCATTGGTTATGTAACCGGTTAAATTAATTGAATTACTTAAAGCAGAGCTCCACACAAAAGGGGAAATTCCGCTTTAATGCTTTGTCCCCTGCTCCCCATTAAGAATTGGCACCTTTGGGGAGCAGGTACCTGAATTTGACAGGTACCCACTCCCACTTCCGCTGCTATTGGAAGTGGAAGTTGTCCCCCCCCTCCCCATAGTCTTCCGGGACACGTGACAGGTCCCAGAAGACTACGGAGCCATTCACAAAGCCCTGTGACAGCTTGTGAAGACACAAGCTGTCACAGCCGGGTGACCACACTGAAGATACCGGCGCCGGGGGGAGAGCAGATGGCCGGTGAAACCAGCGGTGGTGAGGACACCGCTGGACCGAGGGATAGGTAAATGTCTGTATTTTAAAAGTCATCAGCTACAGTTTTTGTAGTTGCTGACTCTTATTTTTTTTTTGTTTCAGCTGGAACTCCACTTTAAGTTACTGATGACGATGATGAAACAGACATTACTTAATGTTTATACTAATATATATCTCATACACTTCATACAATTAAAAGAATGCTTGATATAAAATACCTTGATAGTGGCTACTGATATCTATGCTTTCTCGTTAAGATTTATTCTTCCCCTAAATTTAAGTTGCATGTATAGTCATGATACGTTCGCAAACTGTCTGATGTAACAAAACCATTTGATTAGTTGTACCTACACTATGCGTGGTTAACTTGCCTAGCTATATGCATCTTATCTAATGTCATTCATTAACAAATGTTTAATACCAATGTTCTCTTGAACTTTCTTTATCGATGCAGCTGATCCTTGTTAGGTTAACCGCTAGCCTACCGGGCACTTATACCCCCTTCCTGCCCAGGCCAATTTTCAGCTTTCAGCGCTGTCGCACTTTGATTGTCAATTGCGCGGTCATGCAAGATTGTACCCATATGAAATTTTTAACATTTTTTTCTCATAAATAGAGCTTTCTTTTGGTGGTATTTAATCGCCGCTGGGCACTTTAATTTTTGCGCTATAAACAAAAAAATTGCAAAAAATTTGAAAAAAAAAAAGTTTCTTTGTTTCTATTATAAAATTTTTCAAACAGGTAATTTTTCTCCTTCACTGATGTGCGTTGATGAGGCTGCACTGATGGGCACTAATAGGCAGCACTGATGGGCACTGATAGGCAGCACTGATGGGCACTGATAGGCAGCACTGATAGGCGTCACTGATATGCAGCACTAATGAGGTGGCATGGATAGGCGGCACTGATAGGCAGCACTAATGAGGTGTCACGGATAGGCGTCACTGATAGGTGGCACTGATAGACAGCACTGATAGGTGGCACTGACTGGCATCACTGCTGGGCACTGGCTGGCAGCACTGCTAGGCATTGACTGGCTCAACTGCTGGGCACTGACTGGCACAACCACTGGGCACTGACTGGTGGCACTGACTGGCAGTACTGCTGGGCTGCACTGATGGGCACAGGTGGGTGGCACTGGTGGGCACATGTGGGTGGGCACAGATAGGTGGCACAGGTAGGTGGCACTTCTGAGCACAGGTGTGTGGCACTGCTGGGCGGCACAGGTGGGCGCACTGCTAGGCACAGGTAAATGCACTGCTGGGCACAGGTGCTAGGCATTGACTGGCACAACTGCTGGGCACTGACTGGCACAACCATTGGGCACTGACTGGTGGCACTGACTGGCAGCACTGCTGGGCTGCGCTGATGGGCACAGGTGGGTGGCACTGGTCGGCACATGTGGGTGGGCACAGATGGGTGGCACTGCTGGGCACAGGTAGGTGGCACTTCTGAGCACAGGTGTATGGCACTGCTCGGTGGCACAGGTGGGTGCACTGCTAGGCACAGGTGGGCGGAACTGGTGGGTGGCACTGCTG
The DNA here is from genome assembly GCF_062004578.1 of Staurois parvus. Classification (NCBI taxonomy): domain Eukaryota; kingdom Metazoa; phylum Chordata; class Amphibia; order Anura; family Ranidae; genus Staurois; species Staurois parvus. Next base: position 53,522 of record NW_028318696.1, read on the forward strand.
AGCACCGATCATCAGGACATTGATCATCAGTGCCCTGATGATCGGTGCCGATCCCTGCTCTGACAACTGCCGGTTCTCGGCAGTACTTTCCTCACGCTCTGACAGCATGAAGAAAGTGCAGCTGAGAACCGGCAATTGCATTTCCCAGTGATCAGCGTGTTATTGGACATGGCTGATCATGTGGTAAAAGGCCGCTGTGATTGGCCTTTTACCACATCACGTGATTTGCTGCGTCCGTAGGACACAGCAATCACGGAGATTGCTGGGTGCACGCCCCCGGGGGCGTGCAGGAGAGCGCGCTCTGGGAGGACGTCATATGACACCCTCCCAGAACTGGCCGGCCGCAGTGTAGCCATCATTCGGCTATCTGCGGTTGGCAAGTGGTTAATTTAACGTGCACTGTTTAGGAGATATACACTCTGACAGCCGGAACATGCGTTCTGAAGAAAACATCCATTCCTTCAGAGCACTGTGCCGTGGCCTGGGACTCCTGCGCGCATGTCCGGGAGTGACGTCATAGCAGTTTGGCCATTCAGATGGCTGGGGCTCGCGAACCTGGAAGGAAGACCGGGTAAAGATGGAATCCTCTGCGCCGATGACAGCGTGCCTCTGGAGGGGTACGTTTTAAGGTAAGTCCTTCATAATGTGCAAATATGCGATGCATACTAGCACATTATAACATTGCCTTGCAGAGTAAAACTTTTTTTACTTTTAGGTGTGGTTTACTACTGCATAAATGCATTCCTTGCATTAAGGAAAAATTTTTTTTATATATCATTGTCCTCTCCCTTCCCTGTCTGAAGGGGAAGAGAGGGGAGAATAGATCCAGCACTGTGCACAGCTGCACCTCTTCACATAGAGACTTGAACAGCAGCAGGATCCATTGGCTCCTGCTGCTGTTAATCAAATGCAGTGAGGAAGAAGTGGAGGGCGGGGCTAAGTCCCGCTGTGTGTGTCTATGCAGAGTGTCTCCATAGACACATGGCTTGGGGACACATGAAAAAAGGAGGAGCCAAGATCACCAGCGGGGGGCCTAAGAAGAGGAGGATCAAGGCCACTCCGTGCAATACCTTTGCACAGAGCAGGTAAATATAACATGTTTATTTTAGACATTCGCTGATCTCTCTCCCATCTACCTGGGGGCAGGCACCATGCTGCTCCCAGGCCTGGAAATCTGAAGGAGGAGGAGCCAAGATAATCATCAGGGGACCCCAAAAGAGGAGGTTCGGGGCTGCCCTGTACAATACAATTGTACAGAGAAGATAGGTATAACATATCTGCTGTTTTAATTACAAAAAAACAAAAATTGTTTTTGTTGTTTTATTGAGTTAATGTTATATCATACTGTGTGTTATTGTTAACTGATTTTTGCTTTGCAGGCATGCCAAACAGCTGCAGCACTCTTCGGTGTATCCTGACAGCCGCAGGGTGCTGCTCTCAGAATATATCTGTCAGTACTCGCAGCGCTGTAGGAGGAGATTTCTCATCTGTAGTTAAAAACAAAACGGAAAGGTTTCTTCACAGTAAGAGCTGTGAAAATGTGGAATAGACTCCCTCAAGAGTTGGTTCTGGCCAGCTCAGTGGATTGCTTCAAAAAAGTCCTGGATTGTTTCTTGGATACACAGAATATAACTGGATACTAACATTTATAGGTAAAGTTGATCCAGGGAATATCCGATTGCCTCTCGGAGGATCAGGAACAAATTTTTTTCCTGCAGGAGCAAATTGGATCATGCTTTGCTGGGTTTTTTGCCTTCCTCTGGATCAGCTGTGGGTGTAGGATTATAACTTTTTTTTTTCAATGAACTGGATGTACTTTTTTTAGCCAGACTAACTATGTAATTATGTATAACCAAGCATGGGGAGCTTGGAGTGGTCAGTAGGTGGTAGCTCCTATGCTTCGGCATATACATTTTCCACTGTTTTCTGGCAGAGATTTCTTCGTTCACATCACATCAGGGGTAGATGATCCAGGGAATATCAGAATGCCTCTTGGGGGATCAGAAGGAGTTTTCTTCCCCCACTGGAGCAAATTTGGATCATGCTTTATTGGGGGGTTTTTTTTGCCTTCCTCTGGATCAACTGTGTGTGTATAACATCATTTTCAATATCTTTTTGCTGGTTGAACTAGATGGACTAGTGTCTTTTTTTAACCTCACTAACTATGTAGCTATATAACATCGATCGGTGTGAATGTAGGAACAACTTTTTTTTACAACAATTTTAATAGGAAAGTGAGATAAGCAAACAGATGTTCGCTTATCTCCTTCCCCTCTACACAGGGGCACTCATCATGTAGTTCATGTTTTACCGATGGGCAAATGGAGGCTGGCAAAAATTGACGAAAGTGTTCTTGAGGGGGAAATGGCATTTTTCAGGGTATATGGAAGCGATGTGCATTTGGACGTAACTTTCATTTTTTTACACTTTTTTCCTAAAGTTTTTTTTCAACACATGGAGACAAAAAGTCCCCTATGTGATACATTTTTGGTGACAGGTTTTTTTCACGACAACTAAAAGACCTCTAATGTCTTACCTGCTCTCCAATGAAACTAATGGTGTGCTGGGAAAATTGACACCATGACCACAGGTCAAGTGCTATGCTTTGGCCAATCACAGTGCAATATGTTACCACGAGGGGCGGGGGTGATTACCCCCTTGTGACGTCATCACCCTATTTAAGAACTGTCATCCCGGCGCAGCTGGAAGACAGCCGGGAGCCAGCGTCGAGGGCGAAGCGTTTTTTTTTTCTTTCTTCTGGTCAGCGGTGGCAGTGGGCACCAGGATTGAGGTCGGATCTACTTCAGGGGACATTTTTTTTGTTTTTATTTTTTAATAAATGACTGTCTCCTGTCTTTTTTTACACTACACTTTTTTTTTGTGAATGGGTAGCGGTACCATGTACCCCATACTCATTCACATGGGGGGGGGTGAGATCTGGGGGCCCCTTGTTAAAGGGGGCTTCCGGATTCTAATAAGCCCCCCACCCGCAGACCCCCACAACCACAGCCCAGGGTTGTGGGGAAGAAGGCCTTGTCCTCATCAGCATGGGGAACCCTCACACACTTTTTTTAAAAAAATGTTTACTGTGGGGTCCCTCCTAACCTTCCTACCAAACCTAAAGGGTCTGGTATAGATAAGGGGGGGGGGGGGCATGCTGTTTTTTATATAAAAATGTCATTGTATTTTTGTATAAAATTGTCATACTTTGTACAGATGTGCAGCTTTGCAGGTACTTTAAGGGGACCCCACAGACATGATATTTAAAGGAATTTACTTTCAGCAATGAAAAATGACTGCCCCTTTAAAAATGGTACTTTTTGAATTTTTTTTTTCACTGATTCATGTCCCTAAGGGCAGCACAGTGGCTAAATGGTTAGCACTTCCACCTGGTAGTACTAGGGTTGGTTGGAGTCCCAACCACGGCACCACCTGCCTGGAGTTTGCATGTTTTCCCTGTGCCTGCATGGGTTTCCTCCCACAGTCCAAAGACATGCTGGTAGGTTAATTGGATCCTGTCTAAATTGGCCCTATTATGTGTATGTATGAATGTCGGGGACCTTAGATTGTACACCCCTTGAGGATTAGGGACTGATGTGAATGTACAATATATATGTAAATCACTGGATAAATTGACAGCACTATATAAGTACCTGTAATAAATAAATAAGTCCCCATATCCCTTTTATGGCCATTACCTTGCATATACTCTGAGCTTTCAAAACGGGCACTTTGAATTTCCAAGTTCGAGTCCCATAGACTTGCATTATATTCGATGATCACGGTAGAACTTTCTTTAGGTTCAAATGTTCTACCTTGAACCAAACGGGGATGTTCAGACCATCAATACAAATAACACACCAATTCCTGCACCACCTCATAGGCCACTGGTAAAATATAGCCAAAACAAGGTTCTTGCATTGAAAAGGCCCACCTCTTTAACCACTTCCCGACCGGCCGTTGTATATAAACGGCCGGACGGTGGCACTGCAGGGTCGGGTGGCCGTCTATAAACGGCCTCCCCGCACCCTGCTTGTGCGCGCTCCCTGGGAGCGCGCAGCACCGCGATCCGGTGCCCGCTGTGTCCTCCGGACACAGTGAAACACCGATCGTCGGACGGGACCTCTGTACGAGGTCCCGATCATGTGATCACTGATTGGCCAATCAGTGATCACATGCAAAGTAGTAAGCAAGATGTCACTTGTGACATCATTGCTTACTATGTGTGAAATCTGTGAATGATCACAGAGGTCACATGGTACAAGGCTATTCACAAAAGCCTTGTACCATGTGACAAGCTGTGACCAATCACAGCTCACTCTGTATTTCTCAATGAGTGCAGGAATGCACACAGAGAGAAAGAGAAATGATTGCTTTTACATCCTATATGGGTGTAAAAGCAATCAGTGTAAAAAAAAAAAAAAAAAATCTTTATCACCCCTCACAAGTAGTACAGTGTCACCATGGTGACACTGTACTGCTAGGGTGACAGTATGTAAAAAAAAAGAAATAAATAAAAAATAATAATATAAAAAAATAAAATAAAAATGTAAAAAAAATGTTAAAAATTATAATTTTTGCTTATAAACTAATTTGGATTTTTTTTTTTTTACTAAAAAGATAACGGAATAAATTTTGGCTAAGATTTATGATGAAATATTATTTATTTGCAAAATTTTATAAAAAAAACCACTTTTTTAAAATTTTTTTGGACATTTCATTTACATAGCAAAAAAAATACAAATCCCAGCGGTGAATAAATACCACCAAAATAAAGCTTTATCTATCTAAAAAAAACCGGTAAAAAATTCATTTGGGTACAGTGTTGCATGACCGCGCAATTGTCATTCAAAGTGTGATAGCGCTAAAAGCTGAAAATTGCCCTGGTCAGGAAGAGGGTAAAAGTGTCCGGTCTGGAAGTGGTTAAGCACCTTCCTGATGCTAAAGCCCACAAGGCTTGGTATTATCACAGCAGGGAGCTCCCACATTTATAGTCCTCAGATATAGAAATACTGGTACATGTGTGCTGGGCTGGTATCTTTGGGGAAGGGGGTGAACATTTTTAAATAAAAAAAAAACAGTGGTATTAAATACATAACAGACATGTACATATGAACCAGTGAGCACATCAGGTATATTGATGATGTAGGGGTTTTGGGAATATTCACTTATCTCTACAATACTCCCTTGTGCACAAAGACCAACTAAAGATGAGAATGCAGTTGTAAGCCTGATCGAACAAACCTGCATTGGAACTAGACCCTCCTATCCTTTACAACCTAGAAAGCTGCTGTCTTAGTCTCTGATCAGTAACTGCCATGATGCTACACATGGGATCAGTTATGACACCAGCTATTAGATGGCTTGACAGATTGGTTGAGCACACAAGCAACTGTGATAGTAATCATTCATGGCATGCCTTGAATGTAAATATTTTGGGAGACACTTAAATTGATGAGTTTAGTTCCACTTTAAAGCCTGACTCAAGGTTTGATTTAGATTTAATGCGTAACTAAACTCTGAGCACCACAAACTGAAAACGCTATTTACCGTATTTTTCACTCCATAAGACGCACTTTTTTTCCCTCAAAAAAGGGGGGAAAATGTCAGTGCGTCTTATGGAGCGAATATGGAGCGGGCGGTCCGGTATTTCCGCCGTGTCAGAATACTGGGCCGGCCGCTCAGCTCTGCAGTGGGACCTTATGGAGATGACTGCTGACCTTTGGGGGGGGGGGGTACTTGAATTTGACAGGTACCCGCTCTTACTTGCGCGGAGTTGTTCTTTGACTTTACCTGTTCCTCTATCCAGCGGCGCGCTGTCTTCCCGGCTTCTGTAGTGTGGGCGCTGGGCTTGACTGCCGGGTGCCAAGTGTGCATGCGCAAGAAGCGGTGCTTTTTGTGAATGGTAAGGCGGTACCTGGGACACATGACAGATCCCAGAAGCCGCCGGACCAATCACAAAGCGCAAGTGTTTCTCGCTCATGCGCACTGGGCACCCGGCTGTCATGCCGAGCACCGACACTACAGAAGCCGGGAAGACAGAGCGCGGCTGGATAGAGGAACAGGTAAGATCAAAGAACAACTCAGCGGAAGTAAGAACGGGTACCTGTCAAATTCAGGTACCCGCCCCCCCCCCCAAAGGTCAGCAGTCATCTCCTGTACTGTGTCCGCAGTCTCTGGTCATCCCTGTGCTGTCCGCAGTCTCTGGTCATCCCTGTGCTGTCCGCAGTCTCTGGTCATCCCTGTGCTGTCCGCAGTCTCTGGTCATCCCTGTGCTGTCCGCAGTCTCTGGTCATCTCCTGTACTGTGTCCGCAGTCTCTGGTCATCCCTGTACTGTGTCCGCAGTCTCTGGTCATCCTTGTGCTGTCCGCAGTCTCTGGTCATCTCCTGTACTATGTATGCAGTCCATTAGTTCAGAATTTTTTTTTCCTGTTTTCTGCCTCTAAAACCTAGGTGCGTCTTATGGTCAGGTGCGAAAAATACGGTAATTCATTTTATATATTCAAAGCTAATTCACCCATCCATGTTTCCGTGCTGTATTTTGTTGTGAAATCGCTTTGAAAAACACCCCCTAGCATTTCTAGCCATGGCCATCAGGAGTAAGAGCAGATGATTCACGCAAAATAAAGCATGGAGATGTGGATGGATCAGCGAGATTACTCTGAAAACTGAAAATGAAATAGCTTTCTTCAGTTTGTGGCACTCAGATACAGTTTAGTTCCATTACAGCCAGACCCACTATTTGAATGGAATCCCAGCTGTAATAAACAAGTTTTATTACAATATGGAAGATTTTCCCACATGAAAATAACATTCAAAGTTCATGCAGCCCATAGAGGACACAATTTTCTTTTCTTCCACCACTAGTGGAAAGAAAGAAAGAAAATCGCTTAATTTCCCCTAAACAGTATTGATGGGGTAATGCCTCCTGCAGCGCCATTTTGGATTGATTTGTGTACAATCAGCCTGCCCATACATGGATCCATGTATGGCCGACTTTAGTTCAATACCAAATCAAAAAGTCCTCTAAGTCCCACACAATTATATAAACATACAGAAGACTGGGAGGAGTCATTGGTATGTATTCATCTATCACACTAAACCTAACCAATAAAAACCTGGCTAAGACTCTACTCCACAATACCTCCTCAAAAGCATAATACAAAAAGTTTTCTGATATATCCAGTTAAATCATACACAAGTTACAAAAATATACAGCGTACTTTATTCAGAAACAGTAGGGGATTTACTAAACCTGGAGCACACAGAATCTGGTGCAGCTGTGAAGAGTAAAATATCAGCATTTAACTTCAGCTTGTTCAATTAAGCTTTGACAATAAAACCTGGAAGCTGATTGGTTGCCATGCACAGTTGCCCCAGATTCTGTGTGCTCCAGTTTTAGTAAATTGCTCTCCATAGAATCCACAGAGGAACATACACAAATCAATTCAAACTATTTGGCCAACAAATGTTAAAACAGCATTACCCAGGCCCTCCTCTTATGCTATGGGTGTTGTGTTTATACTGGTAAAGACTGTGATGAATTCTGAGTATATACCCTAAAATAGAGGATGGAACATACCCAGGGGCGGACTGACAACTCATGGGGCCCCCGGGCAATAGGGGATCATGGGGCCCCTGTGTCCTTGCCCAAACTCAAAAAAGCCTATTAAAAAGGTACCAGGGGCATCTCATGGGGCCCCCTACTGACCCCGGGCCTTCGGGCAGTGCCCGAGTTTCCAATTGGTCAGTCCGCCCCTGAACATACCCCATTTGATCCTTCATATACTAGGGCCCAGCACATGTTTTATATATATATATATATATATATATACACACACACACTATATTACCAAAAGTATTGGGCCAGCCCTCCAAATCATTGCCTTCTGGCGTTCCAATCACCTCCATGGCCACAGGTGTATAAAATCAAGCACCTAGGCATGCAGACTGCTTCTACAATCATTTGTGAAAGAATGGGTCGCTCTCAGGAGCTCAGTGAATTCAAGCGTGGTCCCGTGATAGGTTGTCACCTGTGTATTAAGTCCAGACAGGAAATTTCCTTGATACTAAATATTCCACGGCCAACTGTTAGTGGTATTATAACAAAGTGGAAGCAACTGGGAACAACAGCAACTCATCCACCAAGTGGTAGGCCACGTCACATGACAGAGCGGGGTCAGCGCATGCTGAAGCACACAGTGAGCAGAAGTTGCCAACTGTCTGCAGAGTCAATAGCTAAAGACCTCCAAACTTGGTGTGGCCTTCAGATTAGCACAACAACAGTGCGTAGAGAGATTCATGGAATGGGTTTCCATGGCCGAGCAGCTGCATCCATTGCTCAGAGCTCTGATGAAGAAGGGACGCCCTTCGAAACGCGTCAGAGGTACTCTGAGTGTCTACCCCTATGATGGGACTAGCATAGGCTTCATAATTCCTAATTCCTTTGAGGACATACATGCTTGATTTACTTTGTTGTTTGTGAGTATCATTCTGTATTCAATAAAATTTGGTTTACTGAGGTAATGCGCAAGGTTGGTGCGCTTTCTGTTTTGTTTCACTTTACAACAGTGACATCACCAAGAACTGGACGTCCCCCCAAAATTGATGAAAAGACGAGAAGAAAACTGGTCTGGGAGGCTGCCAAGAGGCCTACAGCAACATTAAAGGAGCTGCAGGAATATCTGGCAAGTTCTGGCTGTGTGGTCCATGTAACAACAATCTCCTGTATTCTTCATATGTCTGGGCTATGGGGTAGAGTGGCAAGACGGAAGCCTTTTCTTATGAAGAAAAACATCCAAGCCCGGCTAAATTTTGCAAAAACCTATCTGAATTCTTCCAAAAGCATGTGGGAAAATGTGTTATGGTCTGATGAAACCAAGGTTGAACTTTTTGACCATAATTCCAAAAGTTTTGTTTGGCGCAAAAACAACACTGCACATCACCAACAGAACACCATACCCACAGTGAAGCATGGTGGGGACAGCATCATGCTTCGGAGCTGTTTTTCTTCAGCTTGAACTGGGGCCTTAGTCAAGGTAGAGGGAATTATGAACAGTTCCAAATACAAGTCAATATTGGCACAAAACCTTCAGGCTTCTGCTAGAAAGCTGAACATGAAGAGGAACTTCATCTTTCAGCATGACAACGATCCAAAGCATACATCCAAATCAACAAAGGAATGGCTTCACCAGAAGATTAAAGTTTTGGAATGGCCCAGCCAGAGCCCAGACCTGAAGAGGGCTGTACACAGGAGATGCCCTCACAATCTGACAGTCAAGATGTGCCATGCTGATAGACTCATACCCAAAAAGACTGCTGGAATAAAATCAAAAGGTGCTTCAACAAAGTATTAGCTTAAGGGTGTGCACACTTATGCAACCATATTATTTAAATTTTTTATTTTTACTTCCCTCCACCTAAAAGATTTCAGTTTGTTGTTCAACTGAGTTGTACAGTTTATCATTTACATTAAAGGTGGAAAAGGTTCTGAAATGATTTATCTTTGTCTCACTTTTTTCACCACAGAAACCTGACATTTTAACAGGGGTATGTAGACTTCTTATATACAGTGTATATTCCCTGACAGAGACCACCATTACAGAACACTGTTTTAGAGACAATTGGTTGATGTTTGTGAAACACAAGATAAAATAAGATTTATTATCATTGAGAATAAAATCCACAACAAAATTACAAAAAGGAGGAAAGAAAAACTCCTCCACAATCAGCTTCACACATATTCATAAAACACACACAAAATAACACAACAGCCCTTAAAAATAGCAGAAAAACAATATCCCTAATCATGAGTAATCTAGTATAAATTCATTCCTGTTTACTGCTATTAACGCCTGTGGAAAAAAGCTCTGCCTGTACCTATTTGTTCTGGCTTTGATATTCCTATAACATCTGCCAGAAGGCAGCAGCTCAAATAAATGATAACCAGGATAAGATAAATCACTCCTTATCTTCTCTGCTCTGCCAGGACAACAATCATACATTTCTGCTAAACAAGGAAGTTTACATCCCACTCTTTTTTTGTGCAGTAAAAATTATTTTCTGAAGGGGATGTTCCTGTCTGCTTCAGTTCAGTTTGGATGCCATACTAAATTAGCCAGTTAAAGACCAAAAATGTTCTGGGATGTTTTGTTTACAAGTTTAAATCTTTTTTTGCTAAAGAATTACTTAGAACCCAAAAACATTATATATACTGTGTGTGTATATATATATATATATATATATATATATATTAGCAAAGACCCTAAAGAATGACATGGCGATCGTTGCAATTTTTTATGTCACATGATATTTGCGCAGCAGTTTTTCAAATACAATATTTTGGAAAAAATACACTTTAGTGAATAAAAAAAAAACAAAACACAAGATGTACCCCCATTTTTTGTAAAATATGAAAGACGATGTTACAACAAGTACATAGATTATTATTATTATACAGTATTTATAACGCGCCAATAGTTCGCTCAGCGCTGTACATTACAAAGGGGGACAGAACATGTGACAGAACAATACCAATACAATGCAAAACATGAGGGGATCGAGGGCCCTGCTCTTTCGAGCTTACAATCTAGGAGGGAGGGGATGGTGGTACACGAGGAGATAGCTGTGGGGGATGGAGTGGTAGGAAGAGTGGAGGAGGTCGGCAAGTTAGCAGGGGGTGGGGTAGGCTTCCCCGAAGAGATGGGTTTTCAGGGTGCGCCTAAAGGAGAGGAGAGTAGGTGATAATCTGATGGGTTGGGGCAGGGAGTTCCAGAGCATGGGTGACACCGTGGAGAAGTCCTGGAGGCGGGCATGGGAGGAGGAGACCAGGGAACTAGAGAGAAGGAGGTCTTGTGAGGAGCAGAGTGTGCGTGCTGGGCGGTACTTGGATATTAGGTCAGTGATGTAGTTCGGGGCAGAATGGTGGACAGCTTTGTACGTCAGTGTTAGGATTTTGAATTTGATCCATTGCGCAATCGGAAGCCAGTGGAGGGATTGGCAGAGGGGGGTGGCGGAAATGGAGCGGTTGGAAAGGTGAATGAGTCTGGCAGACGTATTCAGGATCAACTGAAGTGGGGATAGCCAGCGGCGAGGCAGGCCAGTGAGGAGGGAGTTGCAGTAGTCGAGTCGTGATATGATGAGGGAGTGGATGAGCTGTTTAGTGGTTTCTGGGGTTAGGAACGTGCGTATTTTGGCGATGTTGCGGAGGTGGTGTCTGCACGAGTTTGTTAAAGATTGGACTTGGGGCTGGAAGGATAGGTTGGAGTCCAGAATGACACCAAGTACTCTGGCCTGCGGGGTGGGTTTGATGGTGGCGTTGTTGGATGTGACGGAGAAGTCAATGGGGAGTGGTGTCCGGGCTGGGGGGGAAGACAAGAAACTCGGTTTTGGAGAGGTTCAGTTTAAGGAAGTGGAGCGACATCCAGTCTGATATGTCGCTCAGTAGGTGTGTGATTCGGGCGGAGACCGAGGGGGTGAGGTGGGGGGTTGAGAGATAGATTTGTGTGTCGTCGGCATAGAGGTGGTAGTTGAAGCCGTGAGAGTGTATGAGTTGGCCAAGGGAGGAGGTGTAGATGGAGAAGAGAAGGGGCCCGAGGACAGAGCCTTGAGGGACCCCAACAGAGAGGAGGAGTGAGGGGGAGGTAGTAGCATTATAGGTAATGCTGAAAGAGCGTTGTGACAGGTAGGATGAGAGCCAGGAGAGAGCAGAATCTCTGAGGCCGAGGGAGTGTAGTTTTTTGAGGAGGAGGGGGTGGTCGACTGTGTCGAAGGCCGCAGAGAGGTCAAGGAGTAGGAGCACTGAATAGTGGCCATTAGCTTTGGCGGTTAGCAGGTCGTTGGAGAGTTTGAGTAAGGCAGTTTCAGTGGAGTGTAGGGGACGGAAGCCGGACTGTAGGGAATCGAGGAGGTTGTTGTCGTTGAGGTGAGAGCTTAGGCGGGTGTAGACTAGGCGCTCGAGGAGTTTAGATGTAAATGGGAGCAGGGAGATGGGTCTGAGGTTGTTCGGGTCATTGGGGTCCAGGGAGGGCTTTTTAAGTATGGGGGTGATGTGTGCATGTTTCAGAGGGGAGGGGAAAGTGCCGGAGAAGAGAGAGAGATTAAAGATGTGGGTGAGGGAGCGTAGGATGGAGGGGGAGGGAGGTCGTAGGAGTTGTGAGGGGATAGGGTCGAGGGGGCAGGTGGTGAGGTGGGCATCAGAGAGGATCTTGGAGACTTCCTCGATGGTAGTAAGTTCAAAGGTGTGTTGGGGGGGCTTCAGTATGAGGAATGTAGGGTGGGGTGGAAATGGGGGTCAGAGCAGTGATGGGGCCGTGGGAGAGGGGTGATGAGGGGGTAGCTGAGTGAGGGGGAACGGGGTTGGAGGGAGTTTGAGCAGCGACGAAGTCCCTGCGGGTTATGTCGAGGGAGAGGGGGGATGAGGAGGTAGCTGTGTGAGAGGGGACGGGTTGGGAGAGTGTGTGAGTTGCGGCGATGTCCTTGCGAATTGTGTCAATCTTGTTTTTGAAGTGATTGGCAATCTCAAGGGCAGTGAGTGAGGTGCTGGGTGGAGGTGGGGGTGGTGAGAGTAGAGAGTTGAAGGTGGAGAAGAGTCAGTGAGGATTGGAGGAGAGGGCCTTGATGAGGGTCAGGAAGTAGGCTTGTTTGGCTGCGTGGAGGGAGGAGGTGTAGGTGTGGAAGGCAGATTTGTAGCGGGTGAAGGCTTGTTGGGATTTGGTTTTGCGCCATAGTCGCTCCAGGGCACGACTGTGTCGTTTGAGGGTTTTGGTGTGATCAGTCTGCCAGGGCTGGAGCGGTCGGGGTCTGATGTTGCATGTGGTTAAAGGGGCTAGTGAGTCAAGAGCTGTTGACAGTGCGTTGTTGTAGGCAGTCATAGCCAAGTCGGGGCACGACAGGAGGAGGATACTGTCGTGGAGTTGATCAGCTGCAGAGTGGAGGGGGGCAGGGTTAAGGTTGCGGAGGTTACGGCTGGTAGTAGTGTGACATTTGGAGGGGTAGGCATTGGAGGACGAGGAGATAGAGAAGGTAATCAGGTTATGGTCAGAGAGAGGGCAGGGGGTGTTAGTGAGGTTGTGGGGAGCGCAGCGGTAGGAGAAGACGAGATCAAGGATATTACCGTCGGAGTGGGTGTTGGATTGTATGCACTGTGCAAGTGCAAAGGAGGAGGTTAAGTGGAGGAGACAGACTGTGTCCGGGTTGTCGAGGTTGACAGGGATGTTGAAATCCCCAAGCATGATGGTGGGTAGCTCAGAGGAGAGGAAGAAGGGTAGCCAGGAGGAGAAGTCATCCAGGAAGCGGGGTATGGATCCAGGAGGCCGGTATATCACAGCAATCTTCAGGGGGGTTGGGGAGAATAGTCGGATGCAGTGGGCCTCGAAGGAGGAGAAGGATAGGGAGGGGGGGTTTGGGAGGACTCGGAAGGTGCTCTGCGGTGACAGGAGCAGACCAACCCCACCACCTTTACGACCGTTAGGCCTGGGTGAATGGGTCATAGATACGCAACATGTCATGCTTTAAAATTGCACAGGTCTATGGAATGGTGACAAACTACAGTACTTAAAAATATCTCCATAGGTGACGCTTTAAATATTTTTACAGGTTAGGTGTTTAGAGTTACAGAGAAGGCCTAGTGCTGGAATTATTGCTCTCGCTCTAACATTCGTGGTGATACCTCACATGTGTGCTGTGAACACTGTTTACATATGCGTGTGCAGTTTATGTATGCGTTCAGTTCTGCGTGCGAGCATGGTGGGATGGAAGCACTTTCTAATTCTTATACTGTCCCTTTAATTATTTTTTAATCACTTTTATTCCTATTACATGTAATGTAAGCATCCCTTGTAATAGAAATATGACAGGTCCTCTTTAAGAAGAGGTTTGGAGTCACCTCTTCTTTACCTTTAAAAGCAAAAGATAAAAAAAATGTTTTTTAAACTTTTGCTTTAAAAAAAAAAAAAAAAAACGTTTACTTCCGTCGATGACCGAATGTGGTGTCCTGATGTTGCTCCAGTCCTCCATCATGATGGAGGCGATCAAAGACCATAGAGTCTCATCGCCGCCATTTTGAGGAGGTCGCACTGTTGGATTGTTTCTCGGGCTGGCCGGTGGTAATGGTAAGCTGGAGAAACACGAACAGGGGAGGAGTGCATTCCCTTCCACCATTGCGGAAAGCAATCCAGCAACTCAAGAGCCGCTAAGACCACTTTCATGTGAAAGCCGACCATCCACTGAACAAAACTCTACAGGGTTCATAACCCCAGGAAACCACTTGAAAACCGCAATCTTTATATACGTATTACGGTTTTCAAGTGACTAAAATACAGTACATTATTGCTTACTACGTGTGAAATCTTTGAATGATCACAGAGGTCACATGGTACATGGCTATTCACACCAGCCTTGTACCATGTGACAAGCTGTGACTAATCACAGCTCACTCAGTATTTCTCAATGGCTGCAAGAATGCAGAGAGAGAGAGAAAGAGAAATGATTGCTTTTATATCCTATATAGGTGTAAAAGCAATCACTGTAAAAAAAAAAAAAAAAAAAAAAAAAATCATCACCCCCCACAAGTAGTACAGTGTCACCATGGTGACACTGTACTGCTAGGGTGACAGTATGAAAAAAAAAACCCATAAATAATAATATAAAAAAAATTAAAAATGTAAAAAAAATGTTTAAAAATTATAATTTTTGGTTATAAACTAATTTGGCTTATTTTTTTTTTACTAAAAATACAACGGAATACATTTTGGCCAAGATTTATGATGAAAGATTATTTATTTGCAAAATTTTATAAGAAAAACACTTTTTTTCAAAATTTTTGGACATTTTCATTTACATAGCAAAAAAAATAAAAATCCCAGCGGTGAATAAATATCACCAAAATAAAGCTTTATCTGTTTCAAAAAAATGGTAAAAAATTCATATGGGTACAGTATTGCATGACCGCGCAATTGTCATTCAAACTGTGATAGCCCTGAAAGCTGAAAATTGCCCTTGACAGGAAGGGGGTAAAAGTATCCAGACAGGAAGTGGTTAAATATTCTCCTATCCCCCCTCCTAACACCTATGCTGGCTAACCTGTGTAGAAAAGATGTACACACTTATTTTCGGGCTGCTCCAGTCTGGTCACATTATCCCTTGTGTGAGCAAGTGGTGTATGCAGGGGAGAGGAGGGAGCGCTAACATGGAACACGGGAACCAGTGGGCGATCAATAATAATAATAATAGGGTCTTATGCACTGCCATACACTAAAACTAAATCAAAAAAGCAGCAAGCACCCAGAACGTGTTCCACCACTGCAATAAAATAATAAAAATAAATAGTGTTGCGTTACAAAAACTACTAATCCCTACATAAAAGGCATGGATAAATGGTAATTCAATTTATCCAACTCAAACTGTGAAAATATTATCCTTATTAAAAGAACAAAAAATAGTTTGTGTATTACCATATAAATAATAGTGGTACAAACCAATTAATGTGATTTGGATTCCAAATAGCCCTCTAACATGGGGTATAGACCACTAAACCGTGATAAATAATAATATAATATGCACAAAATATAAAAGATAGTATGAATACATAATTGATCATTTAAATACTGTGAGAATAAATGCAGTGTGACAGTTCATAATAAAGTGAATAACAAGGTGTAATCTTCTCCTTTAGTATATACTTGTGATATCCACCACCACCAGGCATGCACACTCACCTCCACTGATTGAGCCACATCACAGAGGTCATATCAAGCAATACTCCAAATCCTTCTCTCCTCTGTATATCCTGGTCACTGAAAGCTCCACATCACCGGAACCAATGAAAGAGTGTGAAAACTGGTCATTAATATGTTCGGAGGATGTCAAAAAATCCACATTCACTCCCCTAACTCTCCCTATATGGGTGACAGCAGCCTAGCCAGCCATGCTAACAGCCTGCCACTTTTATCTCTGTATTCAAAGACCCCCTGGGCAGTAGAAAGTAGGGATTTCTGAGTAATCGCAGCCCTGGGAACAGAGATTTCTGGTAGGGCTCATTGCCAAGCAACATAACCAGCATGATCTGGGGTTGCTACATAGGCAACCTCCTGCTGTCTGAGGACCTCTTCCAGGTGCTCCTTTCAGCTGCTATGAGTCATATATTGCCCCCAAGACTGGTTTTAAAAGCGTCCCACACAACCAAAGGGTTAGCAGAGTCCTCAATAGTGATGCAAAACTGACAAAGTGCCTTAGGGGTCCACAATCCAGTACCTAGACAGCCTCCTAACCGCCCCGGCCCCAAGCGCAGCCAGTTGCATAGAAATAAAAGTGGATCATGATCTGAGATACCTATGGCCAGGATATCTACAGACAACACCTGCCGCAAGGCCGTTGAAGAAGATCAGAAATAAGATTTATGGGGCAAAAAGATCGGTGAGTGGTGGAGTGGCAAGTGTACTCCCTGTCAGAGGGATGAAAATGTCACCACACATCTGTCAGTGCAAAAGAGGAAGCCCACTGGGATAAACTAGGAGACCAAGCAGCAGAGGGGTGGAGTCTGTCCAGGTCCAGAGCAGGAGTTAAATTAAAATTCCCTAGAAGTAAAACATTAGTATCTCTGCATTGAGTAACTTGTTGCATAATAGAGTAAAGGAAACCATTGAGCACAATGGGTTTCCTACCCTTTGCACCTTCTGCAAGGCACACAATCCATTGGTTCTTGGCCGGCTCTGATTCTCAGTGTCCTCCCGCCCAGGGGCGGACTGACAACTCATGGGGCCCCCGGGCAATAGGGGATCATGGGGCCCCTGTGTCCTTGCCCAAACTCAAAAAGCCTATGAAAAAGGTACCAGAGGCATCTCATGGGGCCCCCTACTGACCCCGGGCCCTTGGGCAGTGCCCGAGTTTCCATATGGTCAGTCCGCCCCTGCTCCCGCCCAATACTCTAGAGCCTACAGTTTAGTCTGCAGAGAATGGAGGGAAGTAGTATGTTCCGCCACAGAATCCTCCACGTGGCCAACCCACTGCTTTGTTGAGGGGAGCCAGGAGCGGATCTTATCTAAATGCTGGCCGATCAAGCCAATGTCCGGCTGTACCACATCAATCTTTACTGTCAGTGCAGACTGGCAGGAGGTAATTGCCACCATGACTTCTTGAATATCTGGTGGCAAAGGAGCAATTTTTATCCTATATGCTACTTTGGCTTCTCGTATTCCTCACTTTAAATTTGCTCTTGCAGCGTTATATGCTGCCTTCTCCCCATTCCTAAAGACGACGCTTCTCTCGATAAGAAGATGTCACACTTCCTTGGTCATCCAGGATTTTTGATTAGAGTAGACCTTAACAAGTTTTCCTTCCATTACACTGTCTACACAAAACTTTATAAACTTAAAGCGGTAGTAAACTTTGCTGTAAATATTTTTTTTTAGGGCCCCCCCGGTGGGTTATGCCATAATGTGCTAGTATGCATGGCATATTACTACATTATGGCAAACTTACCTGTCAAACGGTGCCCTCCAGTGCTGTGGTGGGAACAATCCAGCAGGCCTCTAGCTCTTGTCTTTGCCCAATCTTCCTTCTGGGTCCCGTGCATTCAGCTATGATAACGTCACTCCCGCGCATGTGTTAAAGGGTCACATTGCCGTGGCACTGATTGGGGCCATAAATGTTCCCTAAGCTGTGCATGCGTGGCTCAGTGTACATGACGGCTGACAGGCAGGAGGATGCATTTATGGCAGAAGAGACCAATAGGGTTATTTTTACTTCCACCTTAATAAATCTGTATATAGAATTAAATCTTGCTGCTCAAACATGTCCTAGTCTGTTTTTTCAAAACAGTCTTGCAACTGTGAAAGAGCACCATCTGGTCAGATTCTATATTCCTTAAATATTGGAATTGTTATCCCTTTAATGGGAGCACAAGCTGGTATTAAAAATAAAAAGAGGTGGTCCAGCTGAGCCAAATGGGACATCAGAATAGCTCTAAAGGCTTGTTTGATATAAAAAAAAAATCTTATTTAATGTGCTACCCCCTCTAGTAGCACACTTCACAAACTGATAGAATCCTGGGAGCATGGACTTTAATTTCTCTTGATTATAGTCCCCGACAACAACCTGGACCCCATCAGGGTAACCACACTCATATTTTCCTATCACCTTTGATAGTTTATCCAAGGCTATTGCAATATCTGCATCAGGCAGAACGTATACTGCAATAACAATCACAAACCATAAATGCACTGAATTTACATAAATTCTAATACTGAGGACAATAGGTCCTGTTATCCATGGTATGGTCTCCAGAAGTGCTCTCTTTCTACTCCCTCTGTGCCAAGAAGAACTTTCCTGGGCAGATTAATAAAACTCATCTCCCCACTCCTTCTGCACAGTACTGATTGGGATCTGTAGTGTAACCATTACATGGCTGCCGTCTCAACTACAACTCCTCGGATTCTCAGTGCTCTGCATGGAGGTCTATGGGCTTGCTTTGCTTTAGCTTTTTCCCTGCTGGCTGGAGGAAGATGGTGCAGCATAGCTGTAGCACCCCCATGACTCCCCTGAAGACAGGATAATACCTCCAAAGGACAGGGAGCGAGCCAGCATTTACTTCAGGGCTGAGTCCATGGCTAAAAAAAGGGTAGATTAGAACAGAAATTGGGCACCAGTCACTTTAGGTCTTTTTCAAAGCTTTAATGCTGAACTTGAAAGGAGGTGGAAAGGGAGGGTTAGGGGTTTCAGATGCCTCGCAGATCACTTACAGACTTCTTGGATCCAGAACAAAGTCCAGCTTCACAGTGTCAGAAACTTTAAGCTGACCCGGAAACACTGCAAGCATGTTTTCAGAGTCTAGTGTGTCCTCCAAGAAAGTCCTTCTCAGCCTTCATTCTGGCCCTCTCCAGCAAGGGGCCTCCCCTGGATCTTCTCACCTTGGCCTGGATTCCTTCACGCTGAGCAGGACAGCCTCAGGACCACTTCAAAGCAGGTAGGCCCAGACAGGCTCAAAAAATTAAATAAACACTTTTTAATCAGAGTATAGCATCAAGTCAATGAATCTTCTGGAATATTGATCTGGTCAGTTAAGTAGCAGAGGGGGTTGTTAATCAGTTTGAGCTGCATTGGTGTTAATGAAATTAACAACAGGTGCAATAGATGGGCAACAATGAGGCGACCCCCAAAACAGGAATGGTTTTACACGTGGAGGCCACTGACATTTTTTTCCCTACTCATCTTTTCTGACTGTTTTTCACTAGTTTTGCATTTGGCTAGGATCAGTGTCACTACTGGCAGCATGAGGCGATACCTGGACCCTACAGAAGATGCACAGGCAGTCCAACTCCTCCAGGATGGCACATCAATACGTGCCATTGCCAGAAGGTTTGCTGTGTCTCCCAGCACAGTCTCAAGAGCATGGAGGAGATTCCAGGAGACAGGCAGTTACTCTAGGAGAGCTGGACAAGGCCATAGAAGGTGTTTAACCTATCAGCAGGACCGGTATCTGCTCCTTTGTGCAAGGAGGAACAGGAGCCCTACAAAATTACCTCCAGCAGGCCACTGGTGTGAATGTCTCTGACCAAACAATCAGAAACAGACTTCATGAGGGTGTCCTGAGGGCCCGATGTCGTTTAGTGAGCCCTGTGCTCACTGTCTGGCACCATAGAGCTCGATTGGCATTTGACATTGAATACCAGAATTGTCAGGTCCTCCACTGGCGCCCTGTGCTTTTCACAGATGAGGGCAGGTTCATCCTGAGCACATGTGACAGACATGAAAGGGTCCAGAAAAGCCATAGAGAATTTTATAAAGAACCAGCAAACACAAATGCTCCTGCGCTTGGGGATGGACTCGATGCTACAACCACATTAAGAATGTCCTGGAACATGCACACCTTGCTGCCCTCAAATGGACCGGGGGAATCCAAATATACTGAATGGGGAAAGAACAAAAAGAGGGCGCACAGGCCTAGTGCATTACCATAAAAAATGTTTAATAAAAAATAAAGTAGGTGTTGTACTCACAAACGACAATATAGTCAAGGCACATCATAGAAGAACAGCTGGATCAACACCGCGCTGAGTAACAGTCCACGATAGGGAGTTTAGACATCCAAAAGGCTGACGCGTTTCGAGGACTTGCCTCTTCCTCAGAGCCAACTGACCAAATGTCTGCTCCCTCTTTTATATGCTCACTACTAGTTAAACCAAAGGTCACATGGGCCGTCCTGGACACTCCCCTGTGCAGGTGGAGGAGTCACAGGGGCAATCGACATAATGTAAGTAAACACGAAAGGTCTATAAAAAATACATACACATATATATATATATACATGCACAAATAAAACCATTGAAACTAGTGACAATCATAAAATCATATGAACCATAAGAAGTGTGCACAGTGGAAAATAAATAAATAAATGGAAAGTTACACATATATAAAAAATAATAAAAATCCTTCCCTGGTGATGCACTGCACTGCTCGCCTTTAAATAAATAAATGGATGGATGAGCAACGCTACGAAGCTGCCTAGTGCTCTGCTTGCCATAGACAACCATGGGACATGGATTTAATATAGAGAGTAGATCTGAAACCCAGCAGAGACACTTATTAATTCATAGAGATGCAGCCTACAGGGTGTGTGCTTATCATTCTAGTATAGTCATATGATGAAACGTAGGTATGTGTGGCAATGTAGTGCACCATGGATGGATATGCATATGCAATACTATATACAAGAACAAAGGAGATAAATCACTAGTAAAACATAAATGTTGATATAAAAAGTTACAAACAACTTCTTAATATGGCTCACAAAGTTTAAATAAAATAAAATTAAATAAGTATTGTTACAATATAGTATAATATCTGGTAAAATGGTATAGTGTATGGTATATGTGTGCATGCATAGACATGGAAGCATAAGAAATATAAATATATAGGAAAAAAGGAAAAAAAAAAAAAAAAAATTTTTTACAATAAAAAAAAAAATAAATAAATAAATAAATAAAAATAAAATAAATAATTATATAAAAAATGTACAAAAGATGTATATATGTGTTATATATAAGAACTATATAAAAATGTCAAAGGCGCTATGGAACAAGCACTTGCTGGATAAGAAAGCAGTGCTCGAAGAGAGCTCACTGGACAACATGCGTGCGCACATGTGTGTGTAACACATCCACATGAGCAACTGCTTTTTAGTAAAAAACATGTCTATACATACACACATAAACCCACACACACATATGGAAACTGAATTAAAAAATGGGTGACCAATGAATGACCCATAGACACAAGCGCATGGGAATGCGGTCATACGCAAGCGCCTAAGGGTGACACAATAAATATGAAGTGAGCAACCTAATGTGTAAGGATGCAGGGTAATGGTAGCTATACTGATGATACTATAGTAATCATAGCTGATGAAAATGAATATATCTAAAGCATACATCTGTAGTGGATGGTGTACCCACTATAGGTCACAAGGGAAATGATGGAACTAGCACTAAAGAGGGGGGGGAGAGAAAGGAAAAAAAAAAAAAAAAAAAGGAGGGGGTTTGGGAGAGAGACAAAAAGGATGAGAGTAGGACTCTAGGGAACATGTGCAGCTCAGCAGAAGGTGCCTATGCATAACGGGGAGTCAGTGGATGACCCCATGTATCTCAAGATCTTCATTAAGCCCAGTGGGTGAGAGGGAACCCAGAGTGAAGATCCAATAGGTCTCCCTCTTACATAGTCTTTGGAATTTTCTTCCACCATCTGAATCTCCTGTGATGGATTCAATCCCAAATACTTTCATGCCCGATGGGTCACCACTGTGTGCCTCCTGAAAGTGCCGTGGTACGGAATATTTGTTTTTGCCTTTATTGCTCTCCTTGTAATTAATGATGTTACATTTGTGTTCGCCAAACCTGACCCTCAAGGGGCGCATGGTTCGGCCAACATATAGGAGGCCACAGGGACAGATGAGCCCATAGATCACAAAAGAAGTACCACAGTTGATGAACTGCTTAATCTTATATGTACGGCCATTGGTGGCAGCCACCTCTTTCTTTCTGTGGCACATGTATTTGCAGGTTCCACAATTGCTCACACCGCATTTGAAACTGCCACTTTGATCAAACAGGGCAGACCAAGGATTGACCGTATTCCTGGCACCAGCAGGAGGCTTCTTAATTCTACTGGGTGCTATGTGACTCCTGAGATCCCTAGGTTTCCTGAACACAATTTCGGGTCTGGGGGCAAGGCTCTGACCAAGAACTGGGTCCTGCTTAAGAATTTTCCAATGCTTTTGGATGCTTCGCTGTATGTCGAAGGCTTTAGTATTGAACCTGGTGCAAAACCTGACCTGGTTATTAAATTTATTGTTGGGGTCTTTAGTGGCTTTTTTGGCAGCTGTGTGTGGTGTATGCAGTGGACTCTCTTCATATTGGCCCCAATACTTCTGGTATGCTTCCTTGATGTGGACCTCACTGTAGCCTTTTTCAAGGAACTTGGTCCTCAAGATGGCGCTCTGTTCCTCATAATCACCTCTGGTGGTGCATGTTCTCCTTAACCTGCAGTACTGACCAAAAGGGACATTACGGATCCATTTGGGGTGGTGATGGCTACTAGCGTGCAAGTAGGAATTGCCTGCGCTAGGCTTAAAATGCGTTTTAGAGCAGATGTTGCCATCAGAGTCTGTCCGTAGTTCAAGATCTAGGAACACCAGACTGTTGGCATCCACCACATGTGTGAAGCCGATTCCAAAGGGGTTATTTTGGCAGTGTGCAAGAAACCCATCCAGATCCTCGTCTGACCCTTGCCAGATGATTAAAATATCGTCTATATATCTGGCGTACAGGGCCAGATTGCCCCGATATGGGTTGTTGTTCCATATTGATTCCTCCTCCCAATACCCCATGAAGAGGTTTGCATAGCTGGGGGCAAATCTGGCTCCCATAGCTGTGCCTCTAATTTGTCTGTAGAAGTTCCCTTGAAAGGAGAAGTAATTATGTGTGAGGGTATAATGGATGGCTTTTTGCAGGAAAGCTACTTGAATGGGAGGTATGTCACTATTGTCCAAAAAGTGTTTGATGGCAAACATGCCATATTGATGTTCGATGGATGTGTAAAGCGAAGTGACATCCAAGGATAACCATTTATATTCTGGACACCACTTTGAGGAAGATAGGATCTCCAACATATGCCCAGAGTCTCGGACGTAGGATGGTAGACTCACGACTAGTTCCTGGAGGAAATAATCAATGTAGCATCCCAAATTGCTGGAGATACTATCAATGCCAGCTATGATGGGTCTACCAGGGGGATTAGTCAGGTCTTTGTGAATTTTTGGTATATGGTAAAAATAAGGGGTCAGTGGGTGTTGTTTGAGCAGGAATTGATATTCATTGTTTGATAGTATTTTATTGGTCAGAGCCTCATCCAGCAACCCTTTTAAAGCATCTTTGTATTCCGGTAGGGGGTCTCTACGGAGCTGTTCGTAGGTGTTACAATCTCCTATCAGTCTAAAAGCTTCCAAAAGATATACATCTTTGTCCTGGATGACCAGACCACCCCCTTTGTCAGCTTGTCTTATGATAATATCATCTCTGTTTTTGATGTGAGTCATAGTGATGTCAAGGTTCTCACCCCCAAAACAGTGTGAGATGTTTTTTGTAATGCTATGATGTTTGTTATGTTTGCAGATCCTCTTGATATCCTCAAACACCATGTCATAAAAAGTTGGGATGAAATTCCCTTTAACCCAATGTGGATAAAAGGTGGAGGCCGGTTTGAAGGTTGTGTGAATGATGCTGTCTTTAACTGTTGAAACGTGATCATCAAGGGCCAACGCAAACCCATCACATTCACCTTCCTGTAGTAAACTTTCCAGCAAGGGAAGTGCGGGATCATTGCTAATGGAGCTGGTATTAGGTAACTGCCCTACCTGAGGAACTGCAGTCATTAGAGGTTCTTTTTTGAGGGTGAAATACCTCTTGACAGTGAGTGTTAGGAATGGACTGGCCAGCAATGGTGGGACTCACCTGCCTTTTGATCTGCAGTACCAGGGCTGGCCAGCGGGTGCTCCCAGCAATCAGAGACTCAACCTTTCAGCCAACTAACACCTGGAACTGATGATACTGGGGTATTTAAGGGATGGCCAGACTTGCAGACTCTGCCTTGGTGTTGTGTTTGTCCTGGGCCCTGTATCTGTCCTGCATCCTGTTTCTGTTCCTTTGCTGACTTCTCCTGCTCTGATCCTGGCTTGTGACCCTGACCATCCTTCTGTCTGACCCTCTGTACTATGCTGCTTGCTACCTGCTGAACCTGGCCTGTGACCCCGACCATTCTCCGCTTGCTCCCCCTGTACCTACCTGCCCAATTGATATTGACCCGGCCTGCCTGACGACGCTTGCTTGTATATACTGTTATCTGTGGGTGGTTTGGTTTGGTTTGTTTGCACTGTATTATGTTTTAGTATTGCACTGCGTTTATGTTTGTACTGTTAGTGTTAATAAATTATATTGTTTATAACATATCTGAGGTCTGCGTTTCCCTGCTTCAGTCACACACCTCTGGTCATACCTGGGAGCCCTGACATTACACCAAGGCACAATCCTGACCAGAAGTGGCTGCACAGGGAAGCCATCTTGGCTTGTTGATGGGAAGGATGGATCTTGATGAGGTTGAGTATTTATATCTGCTAGTGTTTGATGACAGGGAGTATGCTTATCAAACTCTGAAGGAGTATACCCGGGATGAATTGCTAGAATGTATACGGCTCGCTCATGTTCTAGTAGATCAGGGCACAGTGTTCTCTGAGGTGCAGCCTTTGATTGAGGTTTGTGCAGAGTTGGTTTCATCTGGTACCCCCGAATGCAGGGATGAATTTTTGCCACCATTTAGTGCAGACCAGGTAGAGTCCCTGGTGTGGTTATTAGAGGATGATGTGGGTTACTTTCTGGAGCGTTATTCCACATGTTCACCACAGACACTGCAAGATTGTATAAACGCAGTGCAGTCATTGACCAGACAGACTTTGTGTAAGCTCAGCTTTGTTCAACCCCTACTGCAGACATGGACAGACTTGTTGCACCCAGCCTCAGTCAGCTTACAAAAACCCAGTCCTGTTTCTAACTCTACATCTGTATTCCCACCAGCTCCTCCAGTTACAGCCCAGTATACTTGGCTATCTACCGCATGTCAGTACCCTATTCCCACTCGCTGCACCTATCCTGCCTTTAACCCTGTAAAAAAGCCCTCTGTAGCAACTGCTCCCTCTCCTGTTCCATCCTCCAGTTCTTCTCTGTCTCCAGCTGCTCCATTCGTTTGCAGACCTGCGTTTACTTGCAGTGCTCCAGTAGTTAAAACCAGAAAAAAGCGAAAATTCTTTCCAACCAATACCATCCTGCCAGTATCCAAACCGGTGAGCCTGCCTTCCGTGGTTCAGACTGATGCCTGTACGCAGCCTGAAGCCTCTACTCGGCCTGAAGCCTCTACGCGGCCTGAAGCCTCTCCTCAGCCTGAAGCCTCTACTCGGCCTGATGCCTGTACTCGGCCTGATGCCTGTACTCGGCCTGATGCCTGTACTCGGCCTGATGCCTCTACGCGGCCTGAAGCCTCTACGCGGCCTGAAGCCTCTACGCGGCCTGAAGCCTCTCCTCAGCCTGAAGCCTCTACGCGGCCTGATGCCTCTACTCGGCCTGATGCCTCTACTCGGCCTGAAGCCTCTACTCGGCCTGAAGCCTCTACTCGGCCTGAAGCCTCTACTCGGCCTGAAGCCTCTACTCGGCCTGATGCCTGCATTCAGCCTGATGCCGCTACTCAGCAGGATGAACTGATCCAGCCCGACGATCCTATTAGGCCAGTTGACTCGATGCCCGCTGTTGATCCAGATGATCCGGTACCTGATCCAGTGCCCGCTGTCGTGCCAATTGACTCAGAGCCCGCTGTCATACCTGGTGACCCGGTGCCCACTGCCTTGCCAGATGACGCGGTGCCCGCTGGCAAGCCAAATGACCTGATGCCTGGCGACCCAGTGCCCGCTGTCATACCTGGTGACCCGATGCCCGCTGTCGAGCCAGACAATCCGGTACCTGATGCCCCGGTGCTCACTGTCGTGCCTGTTGACTCGGAGCCCACTGCCTTGCCAGATGACGCGGTGCCCGCTGTCGAGCCAAATGACCTGATGCCTGGTGACCCAGTGCCCGCTGTCCAGTCAGACGATCCAATGTCTGACCCAGTGCCCGCGGTCATACCAGTTGACTCGGAGCCCACTGCCTTGCCAGATGACGCGGTGCCCGCTGACAAGCCAAATGACCTGATGCCTGGTGACCCAGTGCCCGCTGTCATACCTGGTGACCCGATGCCCGCTGTCGAGCCAGACAATCCGGTACCTGATGCCCCGGTTCTCACTGTCGTGCCTGTTGACTCGGAGCCCACTGCCTTGCCAGATGACGCGGTGCCCGCTGTCGAGCCACATGACCTGATGCCTGGTGACCCAGTGCCCGCTGTCCAGTCAGACGATCCAATGTCTGACCCAGTGCCCGCGGTCATACCAGTTGACTCGGAGCCCACTGCCTTGCCAGATGACGCGGTGCCCGCTGTCGAGCCAAATGACCTGATGCCTGGTGACCCGATGCCCGCTGTCCAGCCAGACGATCCAATGTCTGACCCAGTGCCAGCGGTCATCCCAGTTGACTCGGAGCCCACTGTTGTGCCTGGTGACTCGGTGCCCGCCGCCCCGCCTGGGGGCCCGAGACCTGTCGTTCCGCCTAAGGGCCCGAGACCTGTCGCTCCGCCTGGGGGTCCGGCACCCGCCACTCCGCTTGAGGGCCCGAGACCTGTCGCTCCATCTGGGGGTCCGGCGCCCGCCGCTCCGCCTGAGGGCCCGAGACCTGTCGCTCCACCTGGGGGTCCGGCGCCCGCCGCTCCGCCTGAGGGCCCGAGACCTGTCGCTCCACCTGGGGGTCCGGCGCCCGCCGCTCCGCCTGAGGGCCCGAGACCTGTCGCTCCTCCTGGGGGTCCGGCGCCCGCCGCTCCGCCTGAGGGCCCGAGACCTGTCGCTCCACCTGGGGGTCCGGCGCCCGCCGCTCCGCCTGAGGGTCCGAGACCTGTCGCTCCAGCTGGGGGTCCGGCGCCCGCCGCTCCGCCTGAGGGCCCGAGACCTGTCGCTCCATCTGGGGGTCCGGCGCCCGCCGCTCCGCCTGAGGGCCCGAGACCTGTCGTCCCGCCTGGGGGCACGATGCCTGTCGCCCCGCCTGGGGGCACGATGCCTGTCGCCCCGCCTGGGGGCACGATGCCTGTCGCCCCGCCTGGGGGCACGATGCCTGTCGCCCCGATGCCTGTCGCCCCGCCTGGGGGCACGATGCCTGTCGCCCCGCCTGGGGGCACGATGCCTGTCGCCCCGCCTGGGGGCACGATGCCTGTCTCCCCGCCTGGGGGCACGATGCCTGTCGCCCCGCCTGGGGGCCCGGTGCCTGCTGCTCCGCCCGGGGGCCCGGTGCCTGCTGCTCCGCCCGGGGGCCCGGTGCCTGCTGCTCCGCCCGGGGGCCCGGTGCCTGCTGCTCCGCCCGGGGGCCCGGTGCCTGCTGCTCCGCCCGGGGGCCCGGTGCCTGCTGCTCCGCCCGGGGGCCCGATGCATGTCGCCCCGCCCGGGGGCCCGGTGCCTGCTGCTCCGCCCGGGGGCCCGGTGCCTGCTGCTCCGCCCGGGGGCCCGGTGCCTGCTGCTCCGCCCGGGGGCCCGATGCATGTCGCCCCGCCCGGGGGCCCGGTGCCTGCTGCTCCGCCCGGGGGCCCGGTGCCTGCTGCTCCGCCCGGGGGCCCGGTGCCTGCTGCTCCGCCTGGTGGCCCGCTGCCTGCTGCTTCGCCTGGTAAACCGATGTGCCTCTGCCCGGAGTCCTGCCCGATGTGCCTCTGCCCGGAGTCCTGCCCGATGTGCCTCTGCCCGGAGTACTGCCCGATGTGCCTCTGCCCGGAGTCCTGCCCGATGTGCCTCTGCCCGGAGTCCTGCCCGATGTGCCTCTGCCTGATGTGCCTCTGCCTGGTGTGCCTCTGCCCGGTGTGCCTCTGCTCGATGTGCCTCTGCCCGGAGTCCTGCCCGATGTGCCTCTGCCCGGAGTCCTGCCCGATGTGCCTCTGCCCGGAGTCCTGCCCGATGTGCCTCTGCCCGGAGTCCTGCCCGATGTGCCTCTGCCCGGAGTCCTGCCCGATGTGCCTCTGCCCGGAGTCCTGCCCGATGTGCCTCTGCCTGATGTGCCTCTGCCTGATGTGCCTCTGCCCGGTGTGCCTCTGCCCGGAGTCCTGCCCGATGTGCCTCTGCCCGGAGTGCCTCTGCCCGATGTGCCTCTGCCCGATGTGCCTCTGCCCGGTGTGCCTCTGCCCGATGTGCCTCTGCCCGGTGTGCCTCTGCCCGGTGTGCCTCTGCCCGGAGTCCAGCCCGGTGTGCCTCTGCCCGGAGTCCAGCCCGGTGTGCCTCTGCCCGGAGTCCAGCCCGGTGTGCCTCTGCCCGGAGTCCAGCCCGGTGTGCCTCTGCCCGGTGTGCCTCTGCCCGGAGTCCAGCCCGGTGTGCCTCTGCCCGGAGTCCAGCCCGGTGTGCCGCTGCCCGGAGTCCTGCCCGGTGTGCCAGTCTTTGATATCCCGCCAGTTACCAGACCCGGGCGGTGGAACATTTTGCCCAGCTAGGACTGTTTGGAGCGTCCTGAGGCCGCTCCTTGAGGGGGGGGTACTGTTAGGAATGGACTGGCCAGCAATGGTGGGACTCACCTGCCTTTTGATCTGCAGTACCAGGGCTGGCCAGCGGGTGCTCCCAGCAATCAGAGACTCAACCTTTCAGCCAGCTAACACCTGGAACTGATGATACTGGGGTATTTAAGGGATGGCCAGACTTGCAGACTCTGCCTTGGTGTTGTGTTTGTCCTGGGCCCTGTATCTGTCCTGCATCCTGTTTCTGTTCCTTTGCTGACTTCTCCTGCTCTGATCCTGGCTTGTGACCCTGACCATCCTTCTGTCTGACCCTCTGTACTATGCTGCTTGCTACCTGCTGAACCTGGCCTGTGACCCCGACCATTCTCCGCTTGCTCCCCCTGTACCTACCTGCCCAATTGATATTGACCCGGCCTGCCTGACGACGCTTGCTTGTATATACTGTTATCTGTGGGTGGTTTGGTTTGGTTTGTTTGCACTGTATTATGTTTTAGTATTGCACTGCGTTTATGTTTGTACTGTTAGTGTTAATAAATTATATTGTTTATAACATATCTGAGGTCTGCGTTTCCCTGCTTCAGTCACACACCTCTGGTCATACCTGGGAGCCCTGACAGTGAGGTTTCTGACATATTTGTTGAGATCTATAAATATTTCAAATAGATTAGGAGGATTTTTGGGAGCAAAATTGAGGCCTTTCCGTAATAAATTCAGTTCTGTGTCTGTAAACACCGCACTGGATAGATTATAGATTTTAATGGTGGAGTGTGTAGTGGTTACCTCCTTCCTCTTTTTGTTATTCTTTCCTCCTCTCTTTCCCCTCCTAGTCCTCCTTCTCTCTTTCTCCCCAAACTTTTGGATATGACAGGACTCTGCTGATGGACAGGTGCGGGGGTGGAATTCCCCGCAATATCTCTCTCTAAAAAAGAGGGGGAACTGGGTGGGTGGTTGATGCTAGGTGAATTGCAGGGCAAAATGTTTCTGATGTTGGCATGGGTACCCTCTTTGATGTTGGTATGATGGTAGGATGAGAGGGAAGCTGATGTGCCAGGATGAGGGTGGTCTAGGGGAGGGGTGCTGCCCTTTGGTGCACGTGCAGATAAGTGCTCCTGAGGGGGGGGACCCCTATGGGGGTCTCTAGATGTAAGGTGGGAGGAGTTCCTGTGGTAATATAGAGTGGAAGAGGTTTGTGGCTTATTATGAAAGTTGTTGTGGTGGTGTTTGTGGATGTTGTTGTTGGACTCTGTACGTTTCTGATTGCCACCCCGTTTCCCTTTACCATGGGTACTATTGCTTCCAAAATGGTGCTTAGGAGCTGCAGCTCTGACCCCTTTATCCATTTCTGAATGATGTGTGGGAAAAACCCTGCTCCAGTTGAACTCCCCGCCCTAGTTGGTAGTCCAGTCTGTCTCTCTCAAATTTCCCAGATTTTTTACTGATTAGATCTGTTTCAAAGTGAACTATATCATCATTAATATTATTATCCCAAGTGTTGAAGGAATCAAGGTCTGAATAAGTGGCCAGATCATCTTGCAGATCTTTAAGATCTGCTCTGATTTTGCAAAGATTCCTTTCCCTCTGTGCTATGATGGACCTGAGGAGTATTTTATTACATTCTCTAAGTTTATCAATCCATTCACTTTTCAAATCATCCTCTAGCCAGGTACACATCTTAGTGAGTCTGAGTCCCCTTGGGATTCTATTAACTTCTAAATATTTTTCCAGCACGAGAATGTCCCACCATTGTGACATCTCTTTTTCCAATGTATGCTTCAGTTTATGAAATAACAAAATCATAGTCTCCTCTCTGCTAGGAGAGTCAAAACTGGTAGTTGGAATGTCATGGTTCCCTTTGGGTAATTCATAGGAGTTGATGCTGTTCGTAAAGCCCTTTGCTAAGGACAGGCGTCTTAATTCTCTTTCTTCAATGGATAATACCATACTGCTGTGCAGACGATGATTGTAATGATTGAGTCTCTGGATCCCGAGCAGCTGGAGTCCCCTTGAGAGAACAAAGAACCAGCAAACACAAATGCTCCTGCGCTTGGGGATGGACTCGATGCTACAACCACATTAAGAATGTCCTGGAACATGCACACCTTGCTGCCCTCAAATGGACCGGGGGAATCCAAATATACTGAATGGGGAAAGAACAAAAAGAGGGCGCACAGGCCTAGTGCATTACCATAAAAAATGTTTAATAAAAAATAAAGTAGGTGTGCCTCTTCCTCAGAGACCTGTTTGGTCAGTTGGCTCTGAGGAAGAGGCAAGTCCTCGAAACGCGTCAGCCTTTTGGATGTCTAAACTCCCTATTGTGGACTGTTACTCAGCGCGGTGTTGATCCAGCTGTTCTTCTATGATGTGCCTTGACTATATTGTCGTTTGTGAGTACAACACCTACTTTATTTTTTATTAAACATTTTTTATGGTAATGCACTAGGCCTGTGCGCCCTCTTTTTGTTCTTTCCCCATTCAGTATATTTGGATTCCCCCGGTCCATTTGAGGGCAGCAAGGTGTGCATGTTCCAGGACATTCTTAATGTGGTTGTAGCATCGAGTCCATCCCCAAGCGCAGGAGCATTTGTGTTTGCTGGTTCTTTGTTCTCTCAAGGGGACTCCAGCTGCTCGGGATCCAGAGACTCAATCATTACAATCATCGTCTGCACAGCAGTATGGTATTATCCATTGAAGAAAGAGAATTAAGACGCCTGTCCTTAGCAAAGGGCTTTACGAACAGCATCAACTCCTATGAATTACCCAAAGGGAACCATGACATTCCAACTACCAGTTTTGACTCTCCTAGCAGAGAGGAGACTATGATTTTGTTATTTCATAAACTGAAGCATACATTGGAAAAAGAGATGTCACAATGGTGGGACATTCTCGTGCTGGAAAAATATTTAGAAGTTAATAGAATCCCAAGGGGACTCAGACTCACTAAGATGTGTACCTGGCTAGAGGATGATTTGAAAAGTGAATGGATTGATAAACTTAGAGAATGTAATAAAATACTACTCAGGTCCATCATAGCACAGAGGGAAAGGAATCTTTGCAAAATCAGAGCAGATCTTAAAGATCTGCAAGATGATCTGGCCACTTATTCAGACCTTGATTCCTTCAACACTTGGGATAATAATATTAATGATGATATAGTTCACTTTGAAACAGATCTAATCAGTAAAAAATCTGGGAAATTTGAGAGAGACAGACTGGACTACCAACTAGGGCGGGAGTTCAACTGGAGCAGGGTTTTTCCCACACATCATTCAGAAATGGATAAAGGGGTCAGAGCTGCAGCTCCTAAGCACCATTTTGGAAGCAATAGTACCCATGGTAAAGGGAAACGGGGTGGCAATCAGAAACGTACAGAGTCCAACAACAACAACAACAACATCCACAAACACCACCACAACAACTTTCATAATAAGCCACAAACCTCTTCCACTCTATATTACCACAGGAACTCCTCCCACCTTACATCTAGAGACCCCCATAGGGGTCCCCCCCCTCAGGAGCACTTATCTGCACGTGCACCAAAGGGCAGCACCCCTCCCCTAGACCACCCTCATCCTGGCACATCAGCTTCCCTCTCATCCTACCATCATACCAACATCAAAGAGGGTACCCATGCCAACATCAGAAACATTTTGCCCTGCAATTCACCTAGCATCAACCACCCACCCAGTTCCCCCTCTTTTTTAGAGCGAGATATTGCGGGGAATTCCACCCCCGCACCTGTCCATCAGCAGAGTCCTGTCATATCCAAAAGTTTGGGGAGAAAGAGAGAAGGAGGACTAGGAGGGGAAAGAGAGGAGGAAAGAATAACAAAAAGAGGAAGGAGGTAACCACTACACACTCCACCATTAAAATCTATAATCTATCCAGTGCGGTGTTTACAGACACAGAACTGAATTTATTACGGAAAGGCCTCAATTTTGCTCCCAAAAATCCTCCTAATCTATTTGAAATATTTATAGATCTCAACAAATATGTCAGAAACCTCACTGTCAAGAGGTATTTCACCCTCAAAAAAGAACCTCTAATGACTGCAGTTCCTCAGGTAGGGCAGTTACCTAATACCAGCTCCATTAGCAATGATCCCGCACTTCCCTTGCTGGAAAGTTTACTACAGGAAGGTGAATGTGATGGGTTTGCGTTGGCCCTTGATGATCACGTTTCAACAGTTAAAGACAGCATCATTCACACAACCTTCAAACCGGCCTCCACCTTTTATCCACATTGGGTTAAAGGGAATTTCATCCCAACTTTTTATGACATGGTGTTTGAGGATATCAAGAGGATCTGCAAACATAACAAACATCATAGCATTACAAAAAACATCTCACACTGTTTTGGGGGTGAGAACCTTGACATCACTATGACTCACATCAAAAACAGAGATGATATTATCATAAGACAAGCTGACAAAGGGGGTGGTCTGGTCATCCAGGACAAAGATGTATATCTTTTGGAAGCTTTTAGACTGATAGGAGATTGTAACACCTACGAACAGCTCCGTAGAGACCCCCTACCGGAATACAAAGATGCTTTAAAAGGGTTGCTGGATGAGGCTCTGACCAATAAAATACTATCAAACAATGAATATCAATTCCTGCTCAAACAACACCCACTGACCCCTTATTTTTACCATATACCAAAAATTCACAAAGACCTGACTAATCCCCCTGGTAGACCCATCATAGCTGGCATTGATAGTATCTCCAGCAATTTGGGATGCTACATTGATTATTTCCTCCAGGAACTAGTCGTGAGTCTACCATCCTACGTCCGAGACTCTGGGCATATGTTGGAGATCCTATCTTCCTCGAAGTGGTGTCCAGAATATAAATGGTTATCCTTGGATGTCACTTCGCTTTACACATCCATCGAACATCAATATGGCATGTTTGCCATCAAACACTTTTTGGACAATAGTGACATACCTCCCATTCAAGTAGCTTTCCTGCAAAAAGCCATCCATTATACCCTCACACATAATTACTTCTCCTTTCAAGGGAACTTCTACAGACAAATTAGAGGCACGGCTATGGGAGCCAGATTTGCCCCCAGCTATGCAAACCTCTTCATGGGGTATTGGGAGGAGAAATCAATATGGAACAACAACCCATATCGGGGCAATCTGGCCCTGTACGCCAGATATATAGACGATATTTTAATCATCTGGCAAGGGTCAGACGAGGATCTGGATGGGTTTCTTGCACACTGCCAAAATAACCCCTTTGGAATCGGCTTCACACATGTGGTGGATGCCAACAGTCTGGTGTTCCTAGATCTTGAACTACGGACAGACTCTGATGGCAACATCTGCTCTAAAACGCATTTTAAGCCTAGCGCAGGCAATTCCTACTTGCACGCTAGTAGCCATCACCACCCCAAATGGATCCGTAATGTCCCTTTTGGTCAGTACTGCAGGTTAAGGAGAACATGCACCACCAGAGGTGATTATGAGGAACAGAGCGCCATCTTGAGGACCAAGTTCCTTGAAAAAGGCTACAGTGAGGTCCACATCGAGGAAGCATACCAGAAGTATTGGGGCCAATATGAAGAGAGTCCACTGCATACACCACACACAGCTGCCAAAAAAGCCACTAAAGACCCCAACAATAAATTTAATAACCAGGTCAGGTTTTGCACCAGGTTCAATACTAAAGCCTTCGACATACAGCGAAGCATCCAAAAGCATTGGAAAATTCTTAAGCAGGACCCAGTTCTTGGTCAGAGCCTTGCCCCCAGACCCGAAATTGTGTTCAGGAAACCTAGGGATCTCAGGAGTCACATAGCACCCAGTAGAATTAAGAAGCCTCCTGCTGGTGCCAGGAATACGGTCAATCCTTGGTCTGCCCTGTTTGATCAAAGTGGCAGTTTCAAATGCGGTGTGAGCAATTGTGGAACCTGCAAATACATGTGCCACAGAAAGAAAGAGGTGGCTGCCACCAATGGCCGTACATATAAGATTAAGCAGTTCATCAACTGTGGTACTTCTTTTGTGATCTATGGGCTCATCTGTCCCTGTGGCCTCCTATATGTTGGCCGAACCATGCGCCCCTTGAGGGTCAGGTTTGGCGAACACAAATGTAACATCATTAATTACAAGGAGAGCAATAAAGGCAAAAACAAATATTCCGTACCACGGCACTTTCAGGAGGCACACAGTGGTGACCCATCGGGCATGAAAGTATTTGGGATTGAATCCATCACAGGAGATTCAGATGGTGGAAGAAAATTCCAAAGACTATGTAAGAGGGAGACCTATTGGATCTTCACTCTGGGTTCCCTCTCACCCACTGGGCTTAATGAAGATCTTGAGATACATGGGGTCATCCACTGACTCCCCGTTATGCATAGGCACCTTCTGCTGAGCTGCACATGTTCCCTAGAGTCCTACTCTCATCCTTTTTGTCTCTCTCCCAAACCCCCTCCTTTTTTTTTTTTTTTTTTTTCCTTTCTCTCCCCCCCCTCTTTAGTGCTAGTTCCATCATTTCCCTTGTGACCTATAGTGGGTACACCATCCACTACAGATGTATGCTTTAGATATATTCATTTTCATCAGCTATGATTACTATAGTATCATCAGTATAGCTACCATTACCCTGCATCCTTACACATTAGGTTGCTCACTTCATATTTATTGTGTCACCCTTAGGCGCTTGCGTATGACCGCATTCCCATGCGCTTGTGTCTATGGGTCATTCATTGGTCACCCATTTTTTAATTCAGTTTCCATATGTGTGTGTGGGTTTATGTGTGTATGTATAGACATGTTTTTTACTAAAAAGCAGTTGCTCATGTGGATGTGTTACACACACATGTGCGCACGCATGTTGTCCAGTGAGCTCTCTTCGAGCACTGCTTTCTTATCCAGCAAGTGCTTGTTCCATAGCGCCTTTGACATTTTTATATAGTTCTTATATATAACACATATATACATCTTTTGTACATTTTTTATATAATTATTTATTTTATTTTTATTTATTTTATTTTATTTTTTTTTTTTTTATTAAAAAATTTTTTTTTCTTTTTTTCTTTTTTCCTATATATTTATATTTCTTATGCTTCCATGTCTATGCATGCACACATATACCATACACTATACCATTTTACCAGATATTATACTATATTGTAACAATACTTATTTTATTTTATTTTATTTAAACTTTGTGAGCCATATTAAGAAGTTGTTTGTAACTTTTTATATCAACATTTATGTTTTACTAGTGATTTATCTCCTTTGTTCTTGTATATAGTATTGCATATGCATATCCATCCATGGTGCACTACATTGCCACACATACCTACGTTTCATCATATGACTATACTAGAATGATAAGCACACACCCTGTAGGCTGCATCTCTATGAATTAATAAGTGTCTCTGCTGGGTTTCAGATCTACTCTCTATATTAAATCCATGTCCCATGGTTGTCTATGGCAAGCAGAGCACTAGGCAGCTTCGTAGCGTTGCTCATCCATCCATTTATTTATTTAAAGGCGAGCAGTGCAGTGCATCACCAGGGAAGGATTTTTATTATTTTTTATATATGTGTAACTTTCCATTTATTTATTTATTTTCCACTGTGCACACTTCTTATGGTTCATATGATTTTATGATTGTCACTAGTTTCAATGGTTTTATTTGTGCGTGTATATATATATATATGTGTATGTATTTTTTATAGACCTTTCGTGTTTACTTACATTATGTCGATTGCCCCTGTGACTCCTCCACCTGCACAGGGGAGTGTCCAGGACGGCCCATGTGACCTTTGGTTTAACTAGTAGTGAGCATATAAAAGAGGGAGCAGACATTTGGTCAGTTGGCTCTGAGGAAGAGGCAAGTCCTCGAAACGCGTCAGCCTTTTGGATGTCTAAACTCCCTATCGTGGACTGTTACTCAGCGCGGTGTTGATCCAGCTGTTCTTCTATGATGTGCCTTGACTATATTGTCGTTTGTGAGTACAACACCTACTTTATTTTTTATTAAACATTTTTTATGGTAATGCACTAGGCCTGTGCGCCCTCTTTTTGTTCTTTCCCCATAGAGAATTTTATGTTGCCTGTAACATCTTTCAGCATGACTGCTCTGGTGGTGGGTCAGTGATGGTCTGGGGAGGCATATCCGTGGAGGGATGCACAGACCTCAACAGGATAAACAATGGCATCCTGACTGCAATTAGGTATTGGGATTAAATCCTTGGATCCATTGTCAGACTCTACGCTGGTGCAGTGGGTCCTGGGTTCCTCCTGGTGCACGACAATGCCCGGCCTCATGTGGCGAGAGTATGCAGGCAGTTCCTGGAGGATGAAGGAATTGATGCCATTGAATGGCCCTCATGCTTGCCTGACCTAAATTTATTAGAACACCTCTGGGATATCATGTTTCAGTCCATCTAACGCCGCCAGGTTGCACCTCAGACTGTCCAGGAGCTCAGTGATGCCCTGGTCTAGATCTGGAGGAAATACCTCAGTACACCATCCGTTGTCTCATTAGGAGCATGCCATACAAACTACCATTTTGAGTACCATTTTGAGTTTCTGTAATGAAAATGGACTAGCCTGCCACATAATTTTTTAACTTTTATTTTTAGGGTGTCTTTGAATTCAGTCCTCTGTAGGTTGATCATTTTCATTTCCATTAAATGATGGTGCATCCATATGTACCTAACACATTACCCAGTCCATACATACAGATATCCAGCATTATATTTTTCCCCTATTGAGATCTGATGTGTTTTCAAAGTGTATATATATATATCCTCTCCAAGAATGCACCAGTGGCCATAGAACCTCCTACTAGGCTGTTTGAAAGATTCATAACTCAGGCTAATTGTGCAATCTCATACTATGACCTGTGGTACCGGTGAGACCTTCTGGTGACAGTGAGACATACACAACCCTACTGAGATTAAGGGAAAGCCAAGTAAAGAATCTGTAATCATTCTGAGCCAACTACAGCCAGGCCAAAAACTAGATTTGCATAGTAACCCCAGTTTAGGACTAGGGGGCTACATAACATTAGTATCTCAGTAGAGGGAGAGAAGACTAAAGGGCAATGTCTCCACCTCTATATTGCTGTAGCCCAGCACCTGGCTACACTTGTGGCAAAAAAAATTACATTTTAGAAGACTCAACATGCCTCCTAAAAAAATACCAAATAAATGTAGCAGAATACATTTTGGCCTAAATTTGTTTTTGCAAAGTTTTCTAACAGAAACTAAGAAAAAATTTTTTTTTTTTTGCAAAAATGTTTGTCTTCTATATACAGTCATTATTAAATACTACCAAAAGAAAGCTCTATCTGTGTCAAAAAAACTTGAGAAAAATAACCTGGGCAGGAAGGGTGTGTAACAGTCCAGTCTTGCAGTGGTACATATGATAAACTAATTCTAGAAAACCACTAGATGGCAGATTAACACTGCAAGTGCTGTTAGCAAGCTGTGAGTGAAAAGGTGACGGATACAAAAGTTAAAAACTTGATACAGTGAAAGGAAACAGTAAATACTCTTTCACAGCACTGTCTGAATTTCAAACCCACGTTTGTGTGAAATCTTATAAATCAGGGATCTCAAAACTTTCGAAACAAAGGGCCAGTTTACTGCCATTCAAACTTTAGGTGGTAGAAAACAATGTCATAGGCTTGGTGTCAGTGGGAGTATAAAAAATTACATCATTGGTGTCAGTAGGAAGAATAGTGCCCCATCACTGGTGTCAGTGGGAGCATTAGTTCCCCATCTCTGATATCAGGAGGAGGAATTGTTGACACCCTATTGTTGGTATCAGTGGAAGGAATAGTGCCCCAAGGGCTGGATAAAGGCAAGCAAAGGGCCACATCCAGCCCTAGGGCCGCAGTTTTGAGACCCTTGAGATAAATGATATAAAACACACCTATAAAATAACCATCAGATATAATATCTGATTGCCTCTCGGGGGATCAGAGAGCAATTTTTTCCCCTGCAGGAGCAAACTGGATCATGCTTTGCTGGGTTTTTTTTGTCTTCCTCTGGATCAACTGTGGGTGTAGGATTATAACTTTTTTTTTTTTTTTGGTTGAACTGGATGGACTTTTGTCTTTTTTCAGCCAGACTAATTATGTAACTATATAATACAATACATAAAGTCTCTCAGGTGCTCTATTATATGAATCATTCAATATGTGAAAAAGACTCCACCAATATGGTGCAATTGGATTCATCCACTGTGTCCTTTCTGTGCAATCCATGACCCCCCCGATGCTCCCATACTCACCGAAGATATTTGACCTTCTGCTGTAAGAATAAGAAAACAAGCTTTTTGTGTATCTTCCCTCTTGGAATCTTCGCTATACTCTGGCCCTCAGGTGTCACAGTCCTGGGCCCTTCCTTGCTTCCCGCATGGATCAGGACCAATTTGAGACACAGTACTAAGGCAATCATAAGAAAAAAAAGGGTGGGGCTGCTATAGTGTAGTAACTTGTATTAAAAAACCCCACAAAAAACAGTTATTCATCATTACACTCACATATGGTAATCTTATGCTAGCATCTAGACCCGTAAGTGCAGTGTTCTCAACAGATACACAAATCTGTTGCAAACACCAACAGTTTTGGTGCCAAGGTGCAAACTGGATCCTAAGGTGTGTTTATGACACTTTATTAATTTGCTCTGTATGTCCTGGTGCCTTATTGTATCCAGAACAGAAAGTGAAAGGAAGTTCAACATTTTGAGTTGTCTCTCATGACAAGACGTCTCCCCAATGGCACACAGATAGCAAAACTGGAAAATTGGTTGGTAATTTTCAGTTCCTGGTGCCTATCCATGGCAGCATACTGATGATAGAGCTCATCCCTATACCCATCTACAGGACCAGTTAAGATCTCTAAAAATAAGAAGATAACCCTCTTCAGCATTGTCGGTAACAATATTTATGCTGCTGGTGGGATCGGATGCTGATATGGATAGGCATCAGGAAAGGAAAACGACTGTAAGATTTTAAACAATTTTTCATTTTTCCTGTTGCCTGCAAGGCAGCTTACTAAGAATAAATAATGTAGCTGACAGTGAAGGTAATACTGAATTATTTATTAAATACAAGAAACTGGGAAATACATAGAACATCTCCAGAATTCTGCAGTTGTCAGAGCACCCAGATCGACTGTGTGGTGCCTGAGGAATGTATGAGATGGAAATGACCAGTTGTCTGCTCCACAGATTGTCTCAAGGTAGACCTTGTGGAACGATCCCCCACCACTGATGAAGGATACTGTTCAGTTTCCACAAAGATATCCTGGGCAACACAGTGGATAATTGGTTAGCCCTTCCGCCTAGCAGTCCTAGGTTTGTTGGTTTGAATCCCAACCACGGCACTATTTGTTTGGAGTTTGCATGTTCTCCCTGTGTGGGTTTCCTCTCACATTCATGCTGGTAGGGTAATTAGCTCCTGTCTCAGTTGGCCCTTGTATGAATGTGAGTTAGGGATCTTAGATTGTAAGTTCCTTGAGGGCAAGAACTGATGTGAATGTACAATATATATACATATGTATAAATTGATGGTGCTTTTGGAAGGGACTAGGGGCTGACCTTCTACCCACTGATTATGGCCCATTTTATCTGCTTCTCCCGATCAGAGCATGGAAAAGAACGCAGTTCAGCCTCTGATCCCATAGAGAGAGTGGAACAGTCTGTGATGATAGATAGTTACCTGATGAACGCTGAGAGAGAGGCTTGGATTAATCCTCTGCATAAAGACAATACAGCTTCCCTATGGAGTGGATGGAATAATGCAATATTAATCTTGTACAGGTTAAAGCAGAGTTCCACCTGACTTTGAAAGTTTGTCCCTATCTTTTTCTTCCTGCTGCCCCATCAATGTTTGGCACCTTTTTTTTTCAACATTTTCTTACCCTTGAATATATTGGTAAAAGAATGGTAACACTATAACTATCAATACCTATAACATCTCGCCTCATGAATGTGATATTTCAAATGAATATTTCAATTAGAGCTGCTATTTTCAAATTAATTAAACAACATATAAAGTGAAATTAAATTTTTTTATTATTTATGATTTAATTATATAATTTTTTTGGCACACATTTGTACTTTATTTGGTGGCAGTTATTTTTTTATTTTAATTTATTTTATTTTATTATTCATATATCTTTATATAATTTTATATATGTTATTTATATTCATTTATACACTGGTTATATTAATTTTTGGTATATTAAAAGGTTGAGAGCGCTGTTTGTGGGATATTCTATCTCACTTTATATATTTTCATACCGTTATTTGGGCTGAAGTGCTTTGTTTTCTATGTACCTTGCCGTAGCGCAGTACGTCATATCCGCCCACCCGTTGGTTCCTGGGATATATGTGTCATCAATCTCAGGAATCAATGAGCAGCATGGAGGGCTAGCTTGCTCCCGGATTGCTGCATTGATTGACAGTTATCATAGCAATGGAGCAGGACCTTCAGCCACTGCCGCCATTGTTATGGCAACCTTCAATACAAGGAAGGCACCGTACCCTCTTCACGCAGCGCAGGCGCTAGATCTGAAGATGCATGCTGGGTAGCCAGCAGCACCATTTGCCAGAAGAATGTCCAAGCAGGCTTCAGATACCCCCACTGAAAATGGAACCTTGCAGAGCAGAGGGTCCAGTAAGTAACTTTTTTTTAATAGGAACACAAACAATTACAGGTACAGTTTATATCAAATTGCATGGCATAAGCTGTCACTATCATCGGGGTGCTTTAAAAAAACAAACAGAAAACAACCAGAACTCCGCTTTAATGGTCAGAGGAAATATGGGACCCTCCTGCAGACTGAGTTGGAGAAGCTCCTCACTTGGTACAGAATTATTTATCAACAATCTCCCTCAAGAAATCTAGGAAGATAAATTAATTTTATATTTTTCAGACTGTTGGAATATTACATGAGTTTTGTCTCACGATGGACAGATTGCACAGGTGGGGGCCAGTCACCTGAAAGACAGCATGTGTAAAATGGCCAATCAGTGATCACATGCAGAGTAGTAAGCAAGATGTCACTTCTGACATCCTTGCTTACTACGTGTAAAATTTGTGAAGGATCAGAGGTCACATGGTACAAGTCTATTCACAACAGTCTTGCACCATGTGACAAGCTGTGACCAATCACAACTCACACAGTATTTCTCAATGGCTGCGAGAATGCAGCCAGAGAGCAGAAGAAATTATTGCTTTTACAGCCTTTATGGTTTTAAAAGCAATCAGTGTTAAAAAAAAAAAAAAATTCTTCATCACCCCCGACATCACCATCACCATGGTGACACTGTACTGCTAGGGTGACAGTATGTAAAAAAAAAATAATATAAAAAAATAATAAAAATGTAAAATAAATGTTTTTAATAATTATAAATTTTGGATTTTAAACTAATTTGGGTTATTTTTTTTTTTATTAAAAAGATAACAGAATAAATTTTGGCCAATATTTATGATGAAATCTTATTTATTTGCAAAATTTTATAAGAAAAACACTTATTTTCAAAATTTGTGGACTTTTTCATTTATATAGCAAAAAAATAAAAATCCCAGTGGTGATAATAATAAATACCACCAAAATAACCACATGTGTCCGATGTCCCAGCGACCCGGATGACGTCACCACGACTCGATGAAGCGCATGCGCGCGAAACATGTTGTCCCGACAGCCGGCCTCTTCCTTCTAAAGCTGCGGCTCCAGCAAGAATTCCCCCCCTCCATCTCTCCACATTGTGGTGACGTCATCCGGGACGCTGGAATGTCAGATACACGTGGTCCCTGCACTGACAGACATTCTACTCTCCACTGCTTCCCTCTGAGCTGACCGGCCGTCCATCTTGGAACCTGACTTCTTAAAGCCACAGGCTGGTTATCTATTTTTTACCATATGAATTATTAAAGGCACAATTCCATATAAGGTGTATTACTTTTATCACAAAGTACACAGCGCCTGGCTCCTGTTCAGACTTGGTCATTGTCACAGCCTCTTTGTTACCGCTGGAATGTGGTGTTTGTTCAAGGTACTGTTGTCTTCTATGAATGTGGACAGGTGACGGATGACAAGTGTATTTATAAATGTATTTTCCCGCAGTAACTGGTCCAACAGTTCTTTTCCAGAGATGCATTTATTCGGATAAAGATATTTGTAACATGACAAAAATCCAATCTACAGTGGGGATCGAAAGTTTGGGCACCCCAGCTAAAAATTTGTATTAATGTGCATAAAGAAGCCAAGGAAAGATGGAAAAATCTCCAAAAGGCATCAAATTACAGATTAGACATTCTTATAATATGTCAACAAAAGTTAGATTTTATTTCCATCATTTACACTTTCAAAATAACAGAAAACAAAAAAATTGGCGTCTGCAAAAGTTTGGGCACCCTGCAGAATTTATACCATGCACTGCCCCCTTTGCAAAGCTGAGACCTGCCAGTGTCATGGATTGTTCTCAATCATCATCTGGGAAGACCAGGTTATGTCAATCTCAAAGGTTTTAAATGCCCAGACTCATCTGACCTTGCCCCAACAATCAGCACCATGGGTTCTTCTAAGCAGTTGTCTAGAAAACTGAAACTGAAAATAGTTGACGCTCACAAAGCTGGAGAAGGCTATAAGAAAACAGCAAAGCGTTTTCAGATGTCAATATCCTCTGTTCGGAATGTAATTAAGAAATGGCAGTCATCAGGAACAGTGGAAGTTAAAGCAAGATCTGGAAGACCAAGAAAAATATCAGACAGAACAGCTCGCAGGACTGTGAGAAAAACAATTCAAAACCCACGTTTGACTGCACGATCCCTCCAGAAAGATCTGGCAGACACTGGAGTTGTGGTACACTATTCCACTATAAAGAGATACTTGTACAAATATGGTCTTCATGGAAGAGTCATCAGAAGAAAACCTCTTCTACGTCCTCACCACAAAAATCATCGTTTGAACTTTGCAAATGAACATATAGACAAACCTGATGCATTTTGGAAACAAGTTCTGTGGACCGATGAGGTTAAAATTTAACTTTTTGGCCGGAATGAGCAAAGGTACGTTTGGAGAAGAAGGGGCACAGAATTTAATGAAAAGAACCTCTGTCCAACTGTTAAGCATGGGGTTGGATCAATCATGCATTGAGGTTGTGTTGCAGCCAGTGGCACAGGGAACATCTCACGAGTAGACGGAAAAATGGATTCATTAAAATGTCAGCAAATTTTGGATGGTAACTTGATGCCATCTGTGAAAAAGCTGAAGTTAAAGAGAGGATGGCTTCTACAAATGGATAATGATCCTAAACACACCTCGAAATCCACGGGGGATTACATCAAGAGGCGTAAACTGAAGGTTTTGCCATGGCCTTCACAATCTCCTGACCTCAACATAATTGAAAATCTCTGGATAGACCTTAAAAGAGCAGTGCATGACAGACAGCCC
Source organism: Staurois parvus (assembly GCF_062004578.1). Taxonomy (NCBI): domain Eukaryota; kingdom Metazoa; phylum Chordata; class Amphibia; order Anura; family Ranidae; genus Staurois; species Staurois parvus. The sequence continues at coordinate 97,620 of NW_028318696.1, forward strand.
AGAAATCTCAAAGAACTGGAAGACTTTTCTAAGGAAGAATGGGCAAAGATACCTCAAACAAGAATTGAAAGACTCTTGGCTGGCTACAAAAAGAGTTTACAAGGTGTGATACTTGCCAAAGAGGGCAGTACAAGATATTAACTCTGCAGGGTGCCCAAACTTTTGCAGACGCCAATTTTTTTGTTTTCTGTTATTTTGAAAGTGTAAATGATGGAAATAAAATCTAACTTTTGTTGACATATTATAAGAATGTCTAATCTGTAATTTGATGCCTTTTGGAGATTTTTCCATCTTTCCTTGGCTTCTTTATGCACATTAATACAAATTTTTAGCTGGGGTGCCCAAACTTTTGATCCCCACTGTATAGTACTTGTAAATATTACAATGAACAATAGCCCTCAAAGTTCCATTTATGATACTTCATATCAAACATGGAGATACTACACCGTCCAGCATATATCCAATCTATAATATGCACCTAGGTAGCTTCCATGTGTGCAATAATGCGAGTTATGACCTATACATGTGCTTCCATATTAATGACAGGAAGAAGCTTTCTCTCCCAGCCAAAAAAAAAACTTCCCTTGAAATACAGTTTACTGGAGGGGTTTCTGGTTGGCTGACAAAACACTTTTGATCTTACATGAAAAGACTTCACTTGCCATTACTGGAAATAACAATTAAGGTCACTATAGTGTTTACCAGGTACACAAGTCACCCTTTTATCATTTCCCATGAATACCCCCTGGAGTCTAATTACCGTACCCTTTGAAATGTCTAATTAGATAAACAGGCTATTCTATTGCATAATATTAATATAGCAGAGTTCTTTGCTATCCTTTTGTTGTGTAAAATACATCTAGCCCAGTCACCACACACACACACATTTTATATATATATAATATCCTACAAGTACATGAAAGATTTCCTTGCATATCTTTCAGGGACTGCAAAGAGGGAGCGATAACCTCCCCACCACTGCAGAGGTCCACTGAGTGAGCTTACAGAACAGAATTAGCAGGCTGGACAAGAAATTCACCTATTTCGAAGAACTACTATTTCCTTTGCTGTACTAATAGTCCACCATATTTTCTCAGAAATGGCACACTGGATGATGAAATAAGTGGACTGAATCGATAAAGTTTTGGGTCAAGGCTCAGCTTGCATAGTATGCACCAATGCATTGTTTTTCTGTCTCTCCAGAGTCAACCCCCCATTCTCGTTTTTCCGTCTCTCTAGATCACCTCCTGGCTCAGTACCACTTGATTGGCACAAGGCCAATGTGGTACCTATATTACAAAAAAAAAAAAAAGGGATCGAGGTCTTTTTCCAAGTAACTGCATGTAGCACAACCCCCGCAGGAGCCACTGGTTAGGTCGGGCCCTTTGTACTTACCTTGATTTTGATAGATCGCCCACCACCACAGACACGTCTGGTTTACCCATTAACAAGGGTAAGTTAGTAACTTTTCAATATCTTACTGTCACCCTGAAATAAGACTGGAAACTTTGTAGTAAATATCAAAGTATATTCTCAAGTAGTTATTAGATAAAATATTTTGCAGCATGATGCCGCTGAGGTACTGCCGTAAACTCAGACCAGACCTGCATAAACTATAGCTCTCCTCACTGAATGAGCAGCAAAATGCAACCAAAAACGGGTACCAAACAACTAAAAGCTAAGTTGACAATGGACCTTTGAATTGAGGGAACTAAGCCTAGGTCTTTGTAAAAGAGAATTGGCAACATACTGGGAACTGCAATAAATAGCAGGTGAAGTATAGTCTTTAAAACTATAAAAATAGTAAAATGTGCAGCGCTAAATCTTAAATAATATATATAATAATAAATATATAAATACGTGCTTAAAAATCTGTGCAAATGTGCAAATAAAGTAAAGTGCAACACGTGTATTCCCACCGGGAATATTAAGAGTGTTCAAAGTGATCACATGAGGAGGAAGCTGCTGATAGAGTATATGACTCTGGGGAGGATCCAGTGATTCATCAGAGTGGTGTTTTATCCTAAGGCAAGCTGACCCTGTGGGGTCTATGTAAGGAGGTGAGGGGCCACTGTAGCCATTGTTTGGATTCACACAGTGTGGACACTTGTCATCACATGCATGAAGACTGAGTTTTTTGGACACTATTTTTCATATGGACTTATTTTGAGTGATTTATATTTGGAGTGATTTTTGAATTATTGGTTGTGATCACTTTGAACACTCTTAATATTCCCGGTGGGAATACACGTGTTGCACTTTACTTTATTTGCACAGATTTTTAAGCACATATTTATATATTTATTATTATATATATTATGTAAGATTTAGCGCTGCACTTTGTACTATTTATTGTTCATTTACTCACTTTGGTAGGAGGTTAAGTGTCAGCAGCTTTAGTGATAGGGCCCCATTTCTAGCTCAGGAGGTCCGTTCCTTAGTACTATAGTCTTTAAAACTGTCTTCTGCCAGCTATGTTGGGGCCCGTAAGACGTTGCCATGCTTGTTGATGTTGGATGTTGTCACGGATCCACAGTCGTTGCCACCAACATGCGACAATCGCATGACCGTGACTAACAGTAACACGTCACGCCCACGGCGTCAGACCCCAAGTCTTCTCATCAAACTCGTGACCGAAGGACCGGCCGATCTAAAACCGCGGTGTGACGCGCGTAACAAGGCCCCACCCAGCTGCACCCTGCACAGCGATTGTGCAGCTAATGGGCTACAATCGGTGCCTGCAGCCTGAATGCGCTTGTTACTGGGTCAGGTTAATTACACCACTAACCCTTCACACTGTCACCACCATCTTGAAATGTACAGAGAAGACGGACTCTGTCAAAAATACACTATAATGATTGAAAGTCACCTGTCCAATATGGTAAATTGGGCAGGGAGTAAACAAACACAGTAGCGTCTCTTCAAAAGGCAGGAATTCGTGAATTGCAGGTAAGAGCTTAAAAACAGTTTAACACTTTCAGAAAGAAAGATTTATTACTAAAAGAGTCAAACAGGTGCAATAAAATATTTACAAAGACATGTCACAAATATATATATATATATGTATATAAAGACACAGCGAAGAGATAATTAGGAAGGAAATTACAGGGTTAAGTTACTTTCCCTTAGCCTGGGTTTGCAGATCCAAGTTGCAGAGCAGGATGATTCTTTATCTCCTCCTTCAATGTTAGCTGGGAGATCTGTTACAACTCTAACTCTCAGACTTGCTATCCTGTCTCTTTTAAAAATCCCCCCCGGCAAGGGTGGGTGGCTCTGCGTCTGCCCAATACAATATGTTGGCCAGGATGTCAGTGGACTCTCAGTTAAAACTAACAGCTTCATAATCCATGACATGAAAGATACAGTTGACCTGAGGAATGTTCAATTCTCTTTTAAGTCCGGGAGAGAAGCTATTATCTGTTTTATGATGGGTGAAAAAGGTTACACTTACACAAACGGCTGGCACCAAACTGGGGATGCTTAACCTGGGCTGACCCACACCATCTGTCAGGAGATAACATTTGCCTCTCAGGACTGGAGGGAGGTAGGGAGTGTGAGGAATACTTTCCCTAAAAGAAAAGAAAAAGGGGAGCTCCGCTTCCAACTCTGATGAGCAAGTTTGCTACAGATGTTCCTGCACGCTGTAGGATAATCCCCAGGGTCAATATACACTTCAGAACAGTGGGAGGGGCCAGATAAAGAGTTAAGGTTTAGTGATACTGGCTAAGCAGGACTAGCAGTGCTTAAAAATGGGCAAGTGTGAAGTGAAAGTAGAAGGCAAAGGATGATAAATCTACCCAATATGCACAAAGTCAACAAACAGGTCAATAATGGGTCAATGACCCGCTCACCAGCTTCCCCTGATCTGTTACAGCAGGCATATTCAGAGATTCCCATTTGGAGTGGTTTTGATTCCAAGAGGCTTCCTATAGTGATCTGATGAATGGTGAACCCAAAACAGTCCTTCAGCGTCTCTGGCTCAGCCTTGCATGGCAGCAGTATCAGACAGCTGATCTGGATTGTATGCTTCGGCTCCCTGGCAGCACAGATGACAAGCCTCTGAGTGGGATGACAGCCACCAGCTGCAAACATATTCTCTGTCTTAGTCCTGTGATCTGCAGCTAAATCTGTACAAATCATTACTAATCCAGTAATACACTATCTCACCCTGCTCTGCACATGCTCAGTCATTCTCTATTTTTTGGCACTATGCCAAAATGTAGAGGCTGATCTACTGACAGCCTAAAGATTTACTGCTGCTCAGGGCTTTGGCAAAATGGCAGCCTCCAGCAAGAAGAAAAAGAACAATGCTGGAGGCAATTTACAGCACATACTTATTTTGGTAAAATAATTATTAATGTGGAAAGTATGCTCCTTGCATAAGAGAATTATATTTTATTAAGTTGTTATGGGTAAAGTTCTGATTGAAGTACCACAGGTCATTCTGCCCCTTGAACGACTGGGTGAGGAACTTGAAGATCCTGGGAAAGCGTCAAGATGAGGACATCGAGGAGGAGGCTGCTACTGAGAAAAATCTGGTTAACAGAGACAGCTGCTACTAAGAAGATACATGTTGCTAGATTCTGCTTAACCGCTTCCCGACCACCCTATAGCAGAAATACTGCTACAGGGTGGCACGGGTGCACAAAATCACGTATAGATACGCGATTTTGCATTTCCGGGTAAGGAGCGTGTGCAAGTCATGTGCATGCCCTACCCATGCCGCGGCTGTCAATCACCAGGTCCCGGCTGGTGATTACTCGCCGGTGCCCGGTGATTACCGAGGATCTCCAACGGGGAGGAAAACTGTTTTGTTTACTAACAGTTCTCCTCCCTGTCAGCTCGAGCACACTGCTTTGGATGGCTGTGCACAGGACTTTGTGAGAGTTCACACAAAGGGGACCTAGTGCTACTTAAAGTACTATTGCTACTGATCTTTAAAGCGGAGTTGCACCCAAAAGCGGAAGCTCCGCTTGTTTGCCTCCTCCTCCCGCCACTGCCATATTTGGCACTTTTTGAGTGGGAGCAGGTACCTGGTTTTGACAGGTTCCAGCTCCTACTTCCGGTTCAGTTCACTGCGGTGAAGTGTGCTGGAAGTTCGGCCCCCCTCCTTCCTCCTGAAGTCTTCTGGGACAGTTGACCAATCAGGATGCACAGCACGACTTGTGCATGCACAGTGGGCACCTGGCTGTAAAGCCACAAGCAGTCACAACATGGTGCCCACAGTTGAGATACCGGCGCCAGGGAGAGAAGAGAGAGCGAAGGGACGACACAGGTGAGAACATTGCTGGACCCTGACACAGGTGAGTGTGTGTTTATTAAAAGTCAGCAGCTACAGTTTTTGTAGCTGCTGACTTTTAATAAACACAAAAATGACTGAAACTCCACTTTAAAGGGACCAATACCACTCGGCTGGAGTAACTTCCAGGATCCATGATTTAAAATGCAGGAAATTTATCCTCAAACTGTTCTTTCTAGTCATGTTGGGCATCCCTTAACCCCTAATTCCGATCCACATTTTCCCTAAATAAAACAAGCCCCTGGACTAGATTGACGACTATGTGTCTTTTCTGAAAATGCATGTTGCCTGACTGCACAAGGAGACCCAAAATCCAGCAGCTTCTTAGGGGGTAGTGCTACAGGTCTGCATGGAATTTTTTCACTAATGTTTTTTTTTTTATTTAGGGTCATTTGGTTCAATGTCTTTTATACACTGATATCATTAAAAATATTGTATTTTAAACATTGTGGTCTCCATGTGATACCAAAAAAGTCTGCCTACAACGTTTTTTGGTGTGTCCTCCTGAAAAATAGCAGTGTGATTCCCGGTATATAAATGTGCCTAGGCACTCCTTTGGCCCAAGCCCAATCGCTGTATACCTGCTGTGTGCGGTCCAAGATACGTTTGCCTCTGACTGCTAGTCTTAGGTTAATTGGAGTGAGAAGATTTGGTAGAAATTTAGGACAGCGGTTGTGAGTGAATCACAACACTATGTGCGCTAATATATGCATATCTTTTGTATAAATTTCAAGTGTGTATTTAGTCATTTTGCTGGAACTGCCCTTTAATTCAAGAAAAATGGAAATTCTACAATGCTTTGACCCTCCTTTATAGTAACACTAGTGGTGCCTGCAGCACACCTCCTCAAACTCTGTCTGTAGGCCTAGATGTAAAATGGATGCCCAACGTGACCATTCGTGTTTAGGAATATAAATTTCTTGTAGGTGGCTAAGTCAACTTTGCACGTCTGTCTTCCTTCCACCATTTATCAATGGACAAGGATGTAAAGAACACCAAAAATGGAGGACTAAATAACCTAAAGATTCAATATTTCTGCTTTATTTGGTAAAACAGAAATAAAAAAGGTGCCAGTGTGATTAAGGGGATGAAAATAAACCCAATCAGGATTGCTACAACATTATGAGTCTTGCAAGAATAGCTTGTGTGGCAAACTCTAGATCTCAAACTACCTGTGTCTAGGAAGCCTTTCATTTCCTTAAAGCTGAACTCCAGTCAACCATAACTTTTTAGTAGTTTGCACCCCTGGATATCAAGGGTTAAACCTGTGTTTAGTTTAGAGAGGTGTGCTATACAGCATTAGAATTCTGATTTTTTTCCTCAATTTCCCACCAGAAATATGGGTGGGCTGTCAATTTCCGGTCCTGTATTGTACATGCTGTCAGAGAAGGGGAAGCTGCACAACCAGGGAAAAGGTAAGGCTTCATGGAACAAGCTGTTCAGCAGGGGAAAAGCTTGCAGGAGCAAGGAATTAGATAAGTATTCCACAGCTTTACACCCACCCTAGGCTAAACCTGGCAAAGGAAGGGGGGGTGGGGGGTTGGGGCACAAACTACTTAAGCTAGATTGCTTTGAGAAGCAATGATCTCTGAATATGTACGTACTGTGAAGTAAATCATCCTTAAACATCACAACAGACAATTGGTTTCTGAACTCTTACAGCACCTGCTTTTTCTGTACATTAGAAGGCTAGCAGGCTGCCAAGTCCTTCTACCACAGGAAGACAGCTGTAATTGCAGTGCCTCTAATGTTGTGTGCCTACAGCTACAGAGGCCAAGAATGACTGATTTTAAAGCTCCTTTAATGATTGTTTAAAATATGTAAACAACTTTAATGTCCATAGTCAGGTCACAGGTCCACTTTAAGATAAAATCAAATGAGCGGCTTTGTATGAACAAAAGTGTTAAAAGGCCTCTTGAAGAAGCTTGCTTCTTGATCAAATTGGTCTCCACCTATCCTCCAGACCAAGTAGACTGATTATCAAATTCAATCCTCAAACGTGCAGGTGTCTGTTTTTGGAGGACTTATGGTTAGAAGGCATTTCTCCTTCCTTCCTTAGTTTTGTCTTTGGTTATTTAGCAAGTCCATGTCTTTTTATCCCAGAAGTCCAACCATACATTTTGTAAATTCTCTCTCTCATAATGGTGAACTATGACAACACTGCAAAACGTGTGGGGATTATAATCAATCTTTTCTCCATGAAACATGTTTTTTGGTGACCTGGTGGGTGGAATGTTCAGTCTATACAAACACAATCCTATATAGGCATCTTCAATGTTAATAATAGGGATTCCCTGAGCCACCTGATAGATCTTTGTTGCCATGTCCCCTGAGAACACATAACCAGGACCAGAAGGGTAAGGTGGATAGGTGTCTCCAGGGTAAAGTTCCTCTGGTACGTACCATTTGCTCATTTTGTCTCTTATAGGTCCCGTATAACAGACTAGAAATCCAGTCAAATAATTTTGACGAGCTGGAAGTTCCGGGTGTAAAAGATGATGGACGAGGTAGTTCACATTGAGAAACACATCATTGTCTAGCTTCATTACATAGCTGGCATTGGGACAGAATTTTGCTACCCACTCCATCCCCATTAGGATTTTTAGAGTTAAATTAGTATAAGTGTCATGAAAGTCTTGTTGTACAATGTCGCCATACCTAGCATTCTCCTCCTCTAGCAGTCTTTGTACAGCACTTGTCATTACAGGTGGCTGCCCAACCAGGAAAAGTCTTATGATAGCAATGTCTTTGTAGTTGCTTAGATCCCCCCAAGTTTCACGTATTATGTTTCTAGATATCATATCGTTGCTCTCAGCAGTCACCAAGAGGACCAAGAATGGAGTCCAGCCCTGGCATTTCTCTGGCTGGTTAATCAAGAATTTATATGGGTAAGGGTATGGAGGAGCCATGGGATGGCCAGTGGTGGAAGATGAAGAGTTCAAGATAATAATCCTGTGAGAGAAGGAATGCAGAGTCCAGCTGTGGTAAAACCAGTGCAAACTGTCCAAGATGGCACTTTGTCCTTGATATAGAGCAAAGAAACACAATAATGTAACAGCCACAACTAGTTTTGTAAGTCGGCAAGCATTTAGTCTCCTCATCATGATGGGATCTAGAAAAAAAACAAAAGAAAAACAAAAAATAAATGTTAAACAGAATCAAAATGTACAGTCAGGTCCATAAATATTGGGACATCGACACAATTCTATCATTTTTGGCTCTATACACCACCACAATAGATTTGAAATGAAACAAACAAGATGTGCTTTAACTGCAGACTGTCAGCTTTAATTTGAGGGTATTTACATCCAAATCAGGTGAACGGTGTAGGAATTACAACAGTTTGCATATGTGCCTCCCACTTGTTAAGAGACCAAAAGTAATGGGACAATTGGCTTCTCAGCTGTTCCATGGCCAGGTGTGTGTTATTCCCTCATTATCCCAATTACAATGAGCAGATAAAAGGTCCAGAGTTCATTTCAAGTGTGCTATTTGCATTTGAAATCTGTTGCTGTCAACTCTCAAGATGAGATCCAAAGAGCTGTCACTATCAGTGAAGCAAGCCATCATTAGGCTGAAAAAACAAAACAAACCCATCAGAGAGATAGCAAAAACATTAGGCGTGGCCAAAACAACTGTTTGGAACATTCTTAAAAAGAAGGATCGCACCGGTGAGCTCAGCAACACCAAAAGACCCGGAAGACCACAGAAAACAACTGTGGTGGATGACCAAAGAATTCTTTCCCTGGTGAAGAAAACACCCTTCACAACAGTTGGCCAGATCAAGAACACTCTCCAGGAGGTAGGTGTATGTGTGTCAAAGTCAACAATCAAGAGAACACTTCACCAGAGTGAATACAGAGGGTTCACCACAAGATGTAAACCATTGGTGAGCCTCAAAAACAGGAAGGCCAGATTAGAGTTTGCCAAATGACATCTAAAAAAGCCTTCACAGTTCTGGAACAATATCCTATGGACAGATGAGACCAAGATCAACTTGTACCAGAGTGATGGGAAGAGAAGAGTATGGAGAAGGAAAGGAACTGCTCATGATCCTAAGCATACCACCTCATCAGTGAAGCATGGTGGTGTTAGTGTCATGGCGTGGGCATGGATGGCTGCCAATGGAACTGGTTCTTTTGTATTTATTGATGATGTGACTGCTGACAAAAGCAGCAGGATGAATTCTTAAGTGTTTCGGGCAATATTATCTGCTCATATTCAGCCAAATGCTTCAGAACTCATTGGACGCCGCTTCACAGTGCAGATGGACAATGACCCAAAGCATACTGCAAAAGCAACCAATGAGTTTTTTAAGGGAAAGAAGTGGAATGTTATGCAATGGCCAAGTCAATCACCTGACCTGAATCTGATTGAGCATGCATTTCACTTGCTGAAGACAAAACTGAAGGGAAAATGCCCCAAGAACAAGCAGGAACTGAAGACAGTTGCAGTAGAGGCCTGGCAGAGCATCACCAGGGATGAAACCCAGCGTCTGGTGATGTCTATGCGTTCCAGACTTCAGGCTGTAATTGACTGCAAAGGATTTGCAACCAAGTATTAAAAAGTGAAAGTTTGATTTATGATTATTATTCTGTCCCATTACTTTTGGTCCCTTAACAAGTGGGAGGCACATATGCAAACTGTTGTAATTCCTACAGCGTTCACCTAATTTGGATGTAAATAAATTAAAGCTGACAGTCTGCAGTTAAAGCACATCTTGTTTGTTTCATTTCAAATACATTGTGGTGGTGTATACAGCCAAAAATGTTAGAATTGTGTCGATGTCCCAATATTTAGGGACCTGACTGTATGTGTGTCACATGTCCCCATTCACATAGCATAAGAAAAAAAAATGAAATCCTGCAGTTTACCTTTTTTAGATGTACTATTCTGGACCCTCCAGTACTGTATAATTCTACTTAGTTTTCTTTGCTTATGAGAAGGCCAGGCAGATATGTTTGCCTTTATTAACCCTGACTACTGTGCAGGCAAATCTTCAGTATCAATTGTAACTAAAAAAGTGAAATTGCCTGTGAGCCACTGGAAATATATTATATATATAGAATAAAAACTATATATATATATATATATATATATATATATATAATGTGAAAACTATATATTGCTACAAAGTGAGTTCGCTGGCTCCTCTTTACATTCTCATATATGTGTATTAGAACAAAATAAATACATATGTGGTGCCGAGCCCTCTATGTGAACAAGTGTCTAAGTGTTGGTAGCAGTATTGATCAAACAATAAAAAATATATATCAAATTGCAATAATAAATATGGGATTTTCAAATATATCAACAGATATTCAGCTAATAGAAGTCCAGCCAAGTTTAAAGTCTCTTCATGAGATTATTATACTCAAAGTAAAAATACTCACACTTTGCAATCAGTCTGTAAAAGTAAGGTCCGGAGGGAGGGGCACCGACATTACCACGTACCTGACTCCTTTGAACGGCGAGTATAGGCAGTGTGTGTCCAAATGCCGCTCAGGCTGGTCACACCGCTATTTCACTGGTATCTTCCTAAGTTTTAAACAATGTGAGTGCATACTAAGGCACAAATAAAGATTTATGGTTTTATCGAGGATAAGGCACTATCCCTTTCTCTTTATTCCCGGTATATATGCGGAGATGGAATATACAGCATAAGGAAGGGAGGATCCATATCCCATACTCGCTCACAGCAGTACATCCAGGAAAGGAAAGCCCAAAGAAGGAAGTATCTACATCCCATACATACTCACAGTAACATATTAAAGAGTGAAGAGATGATTAATCCACTCAGCTCTCTACAGAGTGTTACATCAGGGTAACCCTTTGCTCTTCTAACTAACACTTACTTTTACAGACTGATTGCAAAGTGTGAGTATTTTTACTTTGAGTATATTAATCTCATGAAGAGACTTTAAACTTGGCTGGACTTACTTCTATTAGCTGAATATCTGTTGATATATTTGAAAATCCCATATTTATTATTGCAATTTGATTTATATTTTTTATTGTTTGATCAATACTGCTACCAACACTTAGACACCTGTTCACATAGAGGGCGCGGCATCACATATTTATTTATTTTATCGATTGTAACTAGATTTGAACTCTGCCTTTCTTAAGAAAGGGTTAAAGGTTTAGTTGCTGGGTTTCTCCACTATATTTTAAATGAGAGGGAGTTCACCCTGTCCTTAGGACAGACTCAATATGATCCTGTTCGACAATCCTTTAAGTCATACATGAGACCTTCTTCTGTGAAACATCTAAAAGTTAAGAAATATTTAAAAAAATATATGTATAAATGGTAAAGTAAATGGTAAAGTTGCACTTAGGCCAACCAGAGCAGCTGCACCAAAACTAGTCTGAACACTGGACCTGATAAATAATCTCTATAAAACAGGTGTGCTTGTCTCTTTAAATGATTAATAGCACAATTTCATATGGATAAAAACAATTAATTTAAATATACATGAGATCAATACTCAAATAATCAGTGTAACCCAAACGTGTATGTAGGAATTGTAAGATCGCCTGAACAGCACTTTTTTCTTCTCCAGCTACTTTTAAGAAATCTGCTATTCACCACCTGCCCCACTAGAGGTGTTGTTTACCTCCTTCAGTGTCCGTGTGGTCTGCAATATGTGGGGAAGAGCACATGGGCACTGAGTGTAAAAACTGGAGAGCATCTTACCAATATCCGTAATGGATTCAGGGGACATAGTCTCTCTAAGTATTATTTGCAATGTCACAATAAAGGATCCTGCTCCACTGAAATTGATAGCAATTGAAAAATATTGCACTCATTGGTGGGGTAGTAACCTCAGCAGACAAATACTTCAATTAGAGACTTGTGGGATATTTGATCTAAAAATGTTTTCAAGATCTTATCAGTATTGCTGACAGGTTTATTCAATTTAAATTCATACATCATCTTCACTATACCCCGACCTGGCTGGCTCATATGAGCTTTGGATCGGCATCCTCATGTCCCGTTGTGTCCTTGAGGGTGCTGGTCTGTTGCACAATTTTTGGCCCTGTCCGGACCTTGCTTCATACTGACAGGAACTCTGTTTTTTTTTTATGTAACCTTGAATTTGCCAGTGCCACATACCCCAGACGTTGGCCTGTTGGGTATATTGAATGATTTTGTCCTACACACTCACTCTAAGATATTGCTATGTTTGCTTCTGTTTTATGGTAGAAAACTTGTTTTGCTGAATTGGAAGAATGATACTCCGCCCTCTATATACCAATTTTATCACATGGTTATTCTGGTACTGCCCCAATATAAGCTGATCTATAAAGGACGGGCCTGTCCCAAAAAATTTACAAAAATTTGGCAGGCTTGGCTAGATATAGCAGATTGTCACAGGGTTCTATGGTTTGAGTGGCCGGATTTTACATGCTACTGATTTCCTCTGATTTGTAATGGAGTTGATGGTGCGGGTGTTTGTGCTTGTTTGTGACTGTTGTATGTGTTTGGCTGCTTTTGTATGTTCTGACTGCTTATCTGTTATGTTATGTTGTCTCGTGATTATCCTTTGTCATATGTATTGGGTTTCTTGCCTACGATAGTTTGATGTTTGGTATCTCCTTTTCTGTATTATGTTTCCTTATTCTTGGATATTTTAGTCTTAAGTCCTGTTATTATTTGTCTCTTCCTTGTTCTGTTTTTTTGTTTGTGTTTCATAAAGCAAAATAAACACCTTTTAAATAAAAAATAACTTGATCAGAGTCTACTGAACTATGAAGCTTCTCCTATTTCTTAACAGGTGCATATGACTGAATGGTATGTGAAATTGGAGTAACTCGTCCTTGAACACTAGGAGATGGATGGAGTCCTGAGAAGGCTGGTGGAGTTACCTACCTTTTACATCCAGAAGCACGTCTAGATCTCTGTGTGTAAGATGTTTGCATTTGGAAAGCTGTTTTGCATGAGTGTTGAAGTTTAGCACTGGATTGCCTTGATTGATTTTTCTTAGCACTGATCTCTTTTATCACTGGATCTGGGACTTTTCATATTTTGGATTGGTTTGGGTGATTAAATTCATACATATATTTGCACAAAAATATTTTTGGACTGGATATATGTTCTTAGGAAAGTATTAATTTTTTTTGTTTACACATGAATTTTTGGTTATGAGGTTTTAGTGAATGTTTGGAGTATACGGATTATTTATTACTTGATTTCACGTATATTTACATGAATTGTTTTCAAGCGACATGAAATTTTGGTATTATTTAAAAGGGACAAGCACATCTGTTTTCTAGAGATATTAAAAAAAGTTTGTGTGAAAGGGAACACAAACATTGTGGGATTTTGTCAAATTGGACTGCAAAAATGGAAAAAAACTTTAAAGCGTATTAAATCCAGCAAACATTTATTATATTGCAGTATACCAATTCTTAGATGGGATGGCTGCATTAGTTTTCCTTTTTTTTTCTTCTATTTTCATCTGGTGATCCAGCCAGCATGTATATTGTTTCTCAAAGCTCAAGCTCTCCAGCAGACTATCAGTTTACATGGATGAGACAAACCATTTACCACTGGCAGCGCTGGTTACAATGATCAGCTTTTATTTATGTAAAACCTTTATTCCAATAGAAAAAAAAATGTTTGCTCTAACTGGTTATAAAAGTGAGAGCTGGTGTTTGGCTTTAATTTCTTAGAATATTTAAAAAAGAAGTTAAAGATTTATTTTTTTTATTATAATTACCTAAGTAGATGCGGCGTCGATTCGATGCTGCATCTGTCCCCCGCTGGCTCTAAGGTTGAGAACTGAGCGATCAGGCACAGCTGATCGTTCAGTTCTCTCCCTCTGCTCTGAGCAGAAAGCTGGGACTGTCAGTCTCCGGCCTAGTAAGGTTGAGAACTGAGCGATCAGGCACAGCTGATCTCTCAGTTCTCTCCCTTTGCACTGAGCAGAAAGCTGGGACTGTCAGTCTCCGGCCTAGTAAGGTTGAGAACTGAGCGATCAGTTCTCTCCCTTTGCACTGAGCAGAAAGCTGGGACTGTCAGTCTCTGGTCTGAACGCTGACTTGGAAGGCAATGCAGCCCCTTGTGCACTTCAAACACCGGTATGACGTCACCACGGTCACCACGGTCCGTATCTAACACGTTTCGCCCCTCCCACTGGGCGTCCTCAGAACCATCATCTCTGAGAACGCCCAGTGGAAGGGGCGAAACACGTTGGGTACGGACCGTGGTGACATCATACTGGTGTTTGAAGTGCACAAGGGGCTGCATTGCTTTCCAAGCCAGCGTTCATTTTATTTTAGAGACATGTGAGTGTAATACCAGTGTATGTAATTTTATTCAATAAATGGAATCACACTATTCGGATGCCTTTTCCATTCTTTGCATGCATATATCCTACTTTATGATGGAATGATTGAGGATGATAAGCTTCATTTAAAATCAGGAGGACTACAAGACCCAGCAGGAACTCCACATGCCCCACCAAAGTGTGTATGACTCTAGTTTCATTATGAGAGTCAAATACATCTGGTGAGTCGGTGGGCACACAGGAGGGGCGCACAAAGCACGAATCACATATTGATTCTGAGGAGAAGCACCTGCACTTATTATTGGCACTAAGGACATTATTTTTCACTATAAAGTTGTTTTGATGAGTTGCATTTATGCGTAGTTTCATCACATTTAGGCAGCGCTCTTATGTGGATTATTTGAATTGATCAGGTTTTACCTGTATAGAAGCAGCAGCCTATTAACAGGTTTATCTAATGCTTGTATTCATTGTCGGTTGTGTATTGTTGATTTGATTGTCCTAGGCGCGGGTTAATCATTACATATTACATCGCCTTCCTTGTCCAGTCTCAGGCTGGGTGAAGGTTAGGGACTAAGCGGTGTTGCCTGCAGTAGAATGAGGTCACCAACTATTGAATGTCCAAATCAGAAGACCAGGTAAACAAAATTACAAATTCTTTGGCAAGTTAAACAGTTGTATATTCAGCCGATTGACTGGAATTCAGCTTTACCCCCCGGTCACATCAAAGCCAATTTTGAAATTGTGCGACTTACAGTGAAGTCGTACGATTTCAAAATCGGGTGACCTGCCGATTTCATTGCGATTTGCAAGACATCTGACACAGAGGTCTATGCAAATAGCAACAACATTAGCGCATGTACTACTTTAAAATTCAGTTCGGCAGGACCAAGTTGGAATCGCACCAATATGACCACTCTAATAGCAGACAATAGGGTGCGACTTGGCATGCAATTTGCAAATCGTATGGCAAGTTGCACCGGATGTGACCGGGGGCTTAAAGTGTATCTAAACCTAAGAACAGAAAGTGAATATATGAAGATCATCAGTCCTTAGATATGGTGGCTGTGTTTGTTTGTTTTTGCAAGCTCTTTATTTTTCACCTGGTGATCCTGCCAATAAAACATTTATTATTCTAGGGCTCATTCACTGTAGTGTAGCTTAAGATTGTTAATCCTGGGAGCATCCAATTGCCTGTGAGGATCGCAAAGGAATTTTTTTCCCTGTTAGAGCAAAATTGGATTATGGATCAGGGTTTTTTTTGCCTTCTACTGGATCAAACGTGGATCAAAGTTGGGTAAACATGTTCTGAAATTCAGCCGGTTCAGCAGGAATCGGACAAATTTTGGCATGTATGTACAATCTAACAAATGGCCTCTGTCAAACAGCCCTGATGGAAAACTTGCATTTGATTAGCACATGCAACCAATGGTTGCAGTGCTGATCGGTGTATCCTAAAAAGGTGGGGGGGATTTTACCCACTGTCAGAAAACAATAGCATAGCAGGGGAGATCTATCAGTTTTTTTCTTTCAACCCATTGGTTGAATGAAAGAAAAACCATGTGTGTATTCCCTAGAGTTCTGTATATGCAGTTTTATTTAGTTAATTTTTCTGTTAGGCTCCAAGTACACTGCAGCTGATAAACTGACATTTAGGATCTTTTCTGCGTTTTTTTCAGCAGCCCCTGAACTCTCCCTAATGTTTTCCTATGTGTTCATGTACACATTGTCGTTTACAGTCATTTACAGGCAGTTGAGTTCACAGTCGTTTTTTTTAACGCACCAAACTTGCGTTCAGGAGTAGATTTTATCAGCGTTTCAAACGCCAAATGCCTGTAAACGCAGCTAAAAGCAAATTTAACTCTTCCATTTCCAGATGCTGTCCAGAACCTTTTTTCATCA
This sequence comes from Staurois parvus, assembly GCF_062004578.1. Lineage (NCBI taxonomy): Eukaryota > Metazoa > Chordata > Amphibia > Anura > Ranidae > Staurois > Staurois parvus. The sequence goes on from NW_028318696.1 coordinate 114,114, forward strand.
TGAAAAATGCATGCAAAGCGTTTTCCTTGTATTCAAATGGACCCGGTACACTATACTTTGAGGTACTTCTTGAAATAAAATATGTTAGACATTGCTGCAATAATTTCTGCACAGAAATGAGCTGGAACACATCCAAACACCACAAAAAAAAAAGCTAACCTTAACAAATACTACTCTCTCTGCTTCTGCCCTCTCTATTTCTCTCAAATAGTACATTTTTTACTGTTCTTTAGTGCATTCTGGGCATTTTGGAAGGTTATCTTTAAAAAAACACTTCTAAGCATAAACGTGCATAAAAGCGGTATGCAAACGCCGCTAAACAGATGTTGACGTTCACAGCGGGGAAGAATTTTCTCTAGACTAGACATGCGCAATTCATTTCCTTACAAATTGAATTCTAAAATTATAAAAGAAAACAACAAATTCATTCATTTCATTCAGATGACATGATGTGATAGTTTGGGCCTTTTGTTAAATGTTTGAAGCATATAACATATCAAAATAATATAATGACATGAAGAATGATCCAAATTGATTCGAATCCTTTTGTTTTATTCAAATGAGAGCGGCATGGTAGTCTTTGACTCTTGGATAATCAGCCGATTCTTTTTACATTATAAAAAAAAAATATATACATATTAAATGGAAACATATTGCATTAGATATAGCAAGGTAAAAAAAGTGAAATAAGAGGATTCCTACTTCTTGTATTTAGGTTGGATGGAGGTGGATCCATATGAATCTCTAAATCATCACAAATGAATTTGAAAAAACATTGTTCCAAACTAATGAATTAACATATTCATGAACACATTAAAAAAATATAGTGACTCTTTCCAAATAACTTCTGAAAAAACTAATCGATTCAAAACAAGGAATATACAAAACAAATTTGAATATACAAAACTAATGCCAAAAACAAATGAATAAATAGTGCTGCGCTACTCCCTAAACCAAACCATAAAGCAAAAGTAAACACCTGACAGAGCCCCTAACTAAGGTGCTATCAGTGCATACCTAGAGAATAACCAAACACAAGTAAATGAAAATATCCAAACAGACTAGATGCCCTGCTGGTCAATACCAAATATGAACAAATCAATAAGTGAAACTTCAACATACAGTATGTGCAAATAGACAATCCGAGTTTTATCTATCTCTATCTATCAAGGCATAAATAAAAATAATAATACTGATAACTATAAAAGAAAATGTTGTATAATAAACACCCAGCTGAGTCCTCAACCCAGTGATTGTAAATAAATGTCTGTAAATGTAGTAAAAATCAAGATCTGTACTGCAGTAATTCTTTGCTATAAGAAAATTGTGTAGAAAAAAAAAATACTGATCACTTCCCCAAAGTAGTACAATGTTACTATGGTAACATTGTACTACTTTGGTCAAAGTGAAATGTGAAAAAAAAATCTTAACAAAAAGAAAAAAAATGTAATAAAAAATTAAAAATAATAAAAATGTAATTTTTTTTTTTTCATACTGTCACCAGTCAGTGTCCCTGATCACCACCATGCCAGTTATATGATGACTCTGTACTGCACTGGTGACAGTATGTAAAAAAAAAATCTGAATTTTTAAAAAAATATTTTAATTTTCCGAAAAATTATGACAAAAAAATACAACTTCAAAAAACCCGCCATGCCTGTTATGAAGCACGTCAGACTGTCTACTTTGCAAAAAGTGGTCATTTGGGGGATATCTGTACTGTTCTGACATTTGGGGATATCTGTACTGTCCTGACATTTGGGGGATATCTGTACTGTTCTGACATTTGGGGGATATCTGTACTGTTCTGACATTTGGGGGATATCTGTACTGTTCTGACATTTGGGGATATCTGTACTGTCCTGACATTTGGGGGATATCTGTACTGTTCTGACATTTGGGGATATCTGTACTGTCCTGACATTTGGGGATATCTGTACTGTCCTGACATTTGGGGGATATCTGTACTGTCCTGACATTTGGGGGATATCTGTACTGTTCTGACATTTGGGGATATCTGTACTGTCCTGACATTTGGGGGATATCTGTACTGTCCTGACATTTGGGGGATATCTGTACTGTTCTGACATTTGGGGATATCTGTACTGTCCTGACATTTGGGGGATATCTGTACTGTTCTGACATTCTTGGACCTCAAGAAATTAGATTGGCTGTCAGTACTTCAGGATTGATCAATTTTCAGATCTATTCCATAGTTTGTGAACTCTATAACTTTCCTACAAACTAAAAAATACATCCTAATTTGGGTTATTTTCACCAAAGACATGTAGCAGAATACATCTTGGCCTAAATTTATGAAGAACGATTGTTTATTTGTAAACTTTTATAACCGAAACAAAGAAAAACGTGTTTTTTTTTTTCAAAATTTTCGGACTTTTTTTGTTAATTTAGTAAAAAATAAAAACCCCAGCGGTGATTAAATACCACCAAAATAAAGCTCTAGTTGTGTGAAGAAAATGATAAAATTTTAGTTGGGTACAATGTTGTATGACCGCGCAATTGTCATTCAAAGTGTGAGAGCGCTGAAACCTGAAAAATGGCCTGGTAGGGAAGGGGGTAAAAGTGCCCTGTATGGAAATGGTTAATGTCAACCCGAAATCCAACCAGCTTTCCTCTGTAAGCGTACTTTACTGGCTCCTTCCGCAATTTCTCATCAGAAATCCATGTTCAAAAAAACATCAAAGGACATGTCATAGTGTAATACATCCATGTTTAATGTATAAACACCAGGTATAGAATACTCAACTTTTAAAATCAGGCCAGCAGGCCCATACAAGCATTGGTAATAAAATACAAAGCAACAGGTGTACCAAGATGGCAGCCGCCATTCGACCAGAAATGATGCCACCACACTTCCTTCCAAAATCTATATTTATTTTTTAGTGTTGTGGGAATGCAATTTGGTGTTTGCAGCCACTCTTAGTTTATCATATTAGGTTTGGCAGTGCAAGAGAATTTTTTCTTTATTTAATGCCAAAAACAAATCAATCATTCTAACATGATAAAAAATGATTTACTTACTGGCTGAATCTGTAACGAAACAAATTTTTCCATTGTGCACATCTCCACTCTAGACCACAGAGGTGACCTGGGTAGAGTCAATAACCGAATTTGAGAGAACACTAGAGGGTGCAGTGGAAGTTATTTTTGCTGGGTCAATAGGAATATTTGCATTTAATCAAACAGATAGTGTCAGGGCTCTGCCCTCGGCAGAGGTGTTAGGAGACCTGGCACCTCTGCCAGTACCTTGCATGGCCGCAGAAGTTCACATCAGCTTAAATTTGGCTCCAAACAGCCTTTATAAGGAAGCCCTGCCCTACTCTTAGGTGCTGGTTGATCTCTGGCTTCCCAGTACCTTGTTCCTGTGCTATTGTGATCTCTAATTTCCTGATACTGACTCGGCTTGCTCTTGGACCTGTCTTCTCTGCTTAACCACTTGCCTACCAGGCACTTATACCCCCTTCCTTACCAGGCCAATTTTCAGCTTTCAGCGCTGCCGCACTTTGATTGACAATTGCGCGGTCATGCAACATTGTACCTATATGAAATTTTGATCATTTTTTTCTCACAAATAGAGCTTTCTTTTGGTGGTATTTAATCGCCACTGGGCGCTTTACTTTTTGCGCTATAAATTAAAAAAAGTGCAAAAAATTTGAAAAAAAAAAAAAAGTTTATTTGTTTCTTTTATAAAAATTTTCAAACAGGTATTTTTTCTCCTTCACTGATTTGCGTTGATGAGGCGGCACTGATGGGCACTGATAGGCGGCACTGATGGGCACTGATATGCAGCACTAAAGGGCACTGATAGGCAGTACTAATGAGGTGGCACGGATAGGCGGCACTGATAGACAGCACTAATTAGGGGTCACGGATAGGCGGCACTGATATGCAGCACTGATAGGCGGCACTGATAGGTGACACTGATGATTGGTACTGATAGACGGCACTGACTGGCATCACTTCTGGGCACTGACTGGCGGCACTGACTGGCACAACCCCTGGGCACTGACTGGTGGCACTGACTGGCAGCACTGCTGGGCTGCACTGGTGGGCGGCACTGGGGGGCAGCACTGGTGGGTGGGCACAGGTGGGTGGCACTGGTGGGCACAGGTGGGTGGCACTGGTGGGCACAGGTGGGTGGGCACAGGTGGGTGGCACTGCTGGCACATGTAGGTGGCACTTCTGGGCACAGGTAGGTGGCACTGCAGAGTGGCACAGGTGGGTGCACTGCTGGGCACAGGTGGGGGCACTGCTAGGCACAGGTGGGTGCACTGCTGGGCACGGGTGGGTGGGGCTAGTGGGCGCACTGCTGGGCGGAACTTGCGGGTGTCACTGCTGGGCACCGATCATCAGGGCACTGATCATCAGTGCCCTGATGATCGGTGCCGATCCCCGCTCTGACAACTGCCGGTTCTCGGCAGTACTTTCCTCACGATCTGACAGCGTGAGGAAAGTGCAGCCGAGAACCGGCACTTGCATTTCCCTGTGATCAGCGTGTCATTGGACACCGCTGATCACGTGGTAAAAGGCCGGTGGGATCGGCCTTTCACCACATCACGTGATCAGCTGTGGCGTAGGACACAGCGATCACGGAGATCGCCGGGTGCGCGCCCCCTGGGGCGCGCAGGAGAGCGCGTTCTGAGAGGACGTCATATGACGTCCACTCAGAACTGGCCGGCCGCGATGAAGCCGTCATTCGGCTGTGCGCGGTCGGCAAGAGGTTAACCCCTGATCTGACATCGGCTTGGCTAATGGATACTCTCGCTCCTCTGTGTATGACCTTGTCTATCCTATCTGACTACGTCTGCTCTGATTTCCACCTGGTACCCGACCTTGGCTTTGAACTGGCTATCTTGTGATCCTCTGTTTCCCGAAAGGCTTGCATACCTTGCACAGGCATCACCTGTCTGCAGATCCCATCTCATTGCATCAGCTGTGCTCCTGGGTGGACCACCAACGAGCACTCCTACAGGTGACCTGTACCACTTTGGGCCTGATTCCCGCTGTCCCACTCTCAGGGGAGTGTGGAACCTAGCCGCAAGGGAAGCCCTCTCTCCATTGGCCTCTAACACCAGGTACATGATAGATAGATACATTCAATGGTATATTTACCAGACCAAAAAGGAGAAAATAAATTATTGTTAACATGTACATATACTTTAAAGTGAACACTTCAATAATACCTAAACATGTACTCGGAAAAAATTGCACTTTACTCTAGTCAACTATACTATAGTCAACCCCAGTAATTATGTAATGAGGATGAACATAATAAGACCATCATCAGATCCACTTATAGCAGTGTTTCTCAACTCCAGTCCTCATGGACCCGCAACAGGTCATGTTTTCAGGATTTCCATTATTTTGCACAGGTGATTTGATCAGTTTCACTGCCTTAGTAATTACCACAGCTGTTTCATCTGAGGGAAATCCTGAAAACATGACCTGTTGGGGGTCCATGAGGACTGGAGTTGAGAAACACTGACTGACATAGATACTCTCATAAAGAACTGGTCAAGGTTCTTCCATTGCTAATATTAAATCACCTAGTGCACAAGGACAAATCGATGGCAGGTATTAGTGAGATACATGAAGAGTTGTCACAGTCAGGGGTCAGGCTCTGAGATCAGTAGCTATAGCAGTGGAGAGGCTCCCACTGACCACAGGAAAGGTATACAAGCAGGTCACTCTGGTGGATGACTCTGGCTTACCCAAGGTGCTGGGCCCAAGCACTAACCGGTATTCATCAGAGCGCCTGATAGAGGAGATGGGTTTTGCTGCATGTTAGTACCAGGTCACAGTCCTCAGGATAGCCCTACCAGGTGGGGAGAAAACCAAGTCAAAAGTCGGTAAACAAGTGGTTGCAGGTTGGGATCAAGCAGAAACATAGTTGAGGGACAAGCCAAAGCTCAGTAACGAGTGGTAGTGAAGAGAAGGAGAGCTGCAGGTATGCAAAGGAGCAAGGTACTGGCTGGAGATAGCACAATAATCTGGCAAAACAGAAAGTGCAGAAATACGGCTTAAATCTGGAAGTTCATGGGAGGAGCAAAGAGTTTGTGATTAAATGCTGAAATAGGCGCAAAACGCATCAGCCTTCCACTGCTGTTTCTATGCTATTGCTTGTCATTTTAACCACCTCCCGACCGGCCATTGCATATAAACGGCCGGACGGTGGCAGTGCAGGGTCGGGTGGCTGTTTATAAACGGCCTCCCCGCACCCTGCTTGTGCGTGCTCCCTGGGAGCGCGCAGCACCACGATCCAGTGCCCGCTGTGTCCTCCGGACACAGTGAAACACATGATCGTCGGACGGGACCTCTGTACGAGGTCCCGATCATGTGCTCACTGATTGGCCAATCAGTGATCACATGCAAAGTAGTAAGCAAGATGTCACTTGTGACATCATTGCTTACTACGTGTGAAATCTGTGAATGATCAGAGAGGTCACATGATACAAGGCTATTCACAACAGCCTTGTACCATGTGACAAGCTGTGACCAATCACAGCTCACTCAGTACTTCTCAATGAGTGCAAGAATGCAGACATAGAGAAAGAGAAATGATTGCTTTTACATCCTATAAGGGTGTAAAAGCAATCAGTGTAAAAAAAAAAAATCTTCATCACCCCCCACAAGTAGTACAGTGTCACCATGGTGACACTGTACTGCTAGGGTGACAGTATGTAAAAAAAATAAAATAAAATAAAAAATAATATAAAAAAATAAAATAAAAATGTAAAAAAAAATGTTTAAAAATTATAATTTTTGGTTATTATTATTATTATTATTATTATACAGTATTTATAAAGCGCCAATAGTTCGCTCAGCGCTGTACATTACAAAGGGGGACAGAACATGTGACAGAACAATACCAATACAATGCAAAACATGAGGGGATTGAGGGCCCTGCTCTTTCGAGCTTACAATCTAGGAGGGAGGGGGTGGTGGCACAGGAGGAGATAGCTGTGGGGGATGGAGTGGTAGGAAGAGTGGAGGAGGTCGGCAAGTTAGCAGGGGGTGGGGTAGGCTTCCCTGAAGAGAAGAGAAGGTTATAAACTAATTTGGATTTTTTTTTTACTAAAAAGATAACGGAATACATTTTGGCAAAGATTTATGATGAAATATTATTTATTTGCAAAATTTTATTAAAAAAAACACTTTTTTTCAAAATTTTGGGAATTTTTCATTTACATAGCAAAAAAAATAAAAATCCCAGCAGTGAATAAATACCACCAAAATAAAGCTTTTATCTGTGTCAAAAAAATTATAAAAAATTCATTTGGGTACAGTGTTGCATGACCGTGCAATTGTCATTCAAAATGTGATAGCGCTGAAAGCTGAAAATTGCCCTGGTCAGGAAGGGGGTAAAAGTGTCCGGTCTGGAAGTGGTTAAGGATATCCTAGAATAAAGGTGGCTTTCATGGTCAGAGTGAAGCCATCCAAATTATTTTTTCTTGAAGATACAGTGAGCCTTATGAGGAAGTCAGGAAGTGACGAAACGCGTGAAGGGTCGTGACGTTGGACGTTGCACGGTGACCGGAAGTGGCGGAGCGGCCATCTTAATTGAGGTTATATCGCTATTGGAATTCCAGGAAGCTGCTCGTGAGATGGGAATTGGGAATACATGCGATTTTATACTTAATTTAATGCAAGTATACTCAATAAAGCTTGGATCTTATTAATTTGAAATACTACATTATATGGCTATTTCTCTTTCTATGAATGAGTGCCTATGGATGGCTCTGGGAAATACTACGACATGATTTGGAAGTATGGGATAACCCGGCATTTGGTATAATGTTTGTGGGATAATCCTGATGATTGATGACCCACTGGATTATTCTCTTAGCAGGCTTTTTATCACATATTTAGGTAAGGGTATTTACTTTAGCCACATAGAAGTGTCCATGGAGTGTCCACGGAGAAGTGTTTATACTGGAGTGTACATGGAGTGCCTCACTATTTCATGTTTTTTTGAGTGTGCACAATTTTTCACATATGTATATATGATTTAATCACTTATATATTGAGGATAATACACTATCTAGTTTTATTTTTTGGAGGTACACGGCTTTATTTGGAGGTACACGGCGATTATTAATCAGATTATGGGAGTATTATATTGAAGAATATATTTGTAAAAAGTCACTGACACTAAAGAGGATTTATGATTTATAAAATACTATTTATACAAATGATATAAATACTTTAATATACAAATAATGATGTGCAATTTACATGTCCTGTGATGTCATGAAATTAAAAGTGCTTATTGTGTATTCCCTACAAGTATGCAGCCTGATATAGTGTAATGTATATAGGTGTAAAGTATGTCCCATTCTATATTTAAACCATAAGGGGTAAAATTATTTTTTGTGATCATAGCATGGGAGTGGAAAGTCCCATCTTCCATTGTGGCAGATGGCTTGAAGGTCTCAATGGACTTTCAGTCATTTATCAGCACACTCGTGGTCCATTGAATCTTCCTCCAGCTTTCTGACTGCCTGTATGGGGGGTATGGCCAGGGGTGTATTTAAGATGCCCCCCCGGCAGAGATAGCCTGACACCCACCAACACCAGACCCCCTCCCCCCCCTCCCCAGGAGAGAGCCTGACATTGTCCAACAACACCCCTGCCCCCCCCCCACCAGAGAGCCTTCCACTAACAACCACCCCCCTTGCAACAGAGAGACACTCACCTTCACGGCTCCCCGGGAATGAGAGTCGGGCTCTGTATTCACTATCAAGCAGCCCTTTTCGGATCCCACCTGGTCCCCATGCCGCATATGTCCCTTTTTCTTGGCGGGGTGCTGCCCCCTTGAAAAATGCCGCCCTAGGCAAATGCCTTGTGGTAAATACACCCCTGGGTATGGCCAGAAAGCTGGAGGAAGAGCAGGGGCCTGAGATTGCATCCACAATACACTGATTGTGCAATACTTTGCAGGCTTTGTAAAAAAAAAAAATAACTTCACATTATTTTACCTGCAAAAATATGTGCATTTATTATTTTTCTAAAAGGTGAACTTATCCTTTAAGAATGGATAGTGTTAGGCTTTTTTTTCTACTAAAGGCCCCATGCACACTAGCATTTTTTTAAGCTCCTAGAAACTATTATGAGCATTTTTTTTACTTTTCCTACAAGATAATAGTGTTATCCTATGTGTCCATGCATATTATTGTATGCTAAAAGCGTTTTTCAAGCTTCAGCATTTAGGAGCAGAAGAAAAAAAGTTGTGTTTTTGCAGAGTTTTTGGGAGCGTTTTCTCAGCAGAAAAAACACTGAACACTCCTAAGCTCTACTAAAATGCTCCTAACAGCTTTTTTTTTCTTCATGCACTGTAAAAAGAGTAATGCAATCACTTCTAAACACTACTACAAGCTGGCACAAAAACGCTATTATCAGAATTTTTCATCCAGCATTTTTTTTAATCTTTTTTGAGTTTATAAAAACTGCTAACTCAGAAGGCTTATTGGCAGCAAACAAAAACACCCCCCCGTAAAAACACTCAATCCCTCTTTTCTGGGTCAATCTAGTTCAAATAACATGCTTACTTAGGGTGGAACAGACAAATCAGAATAGAATCACAGGGCCGGGCCAGCAGTGGAGCTCCCAATCACAGGTGGACCTTCTCCACCTTCTACTTCCTTATCAGTCCTCTCATTAACCCAACAGTGGCTCCTAAAGTTCCAGTCACCTGAAGAAAAAACAAAATTGAAAATTTTCATTACCTTAAAACTTATTTTAGGAGATTTCATCGAAATTTTGCTATTTTGGCAAAATGCATTGCAGTCAAAAGAGAAGGTGAAACTAAAGTGGACCCTCAAAAAAAAACTAAAATCCATGGTGGATGCATCTTTTCATGCATATGCCAAACACCATTCAGCCCAAGCATTTTTGGTTAAAACACACTTTTTTGGAGCTGGATCTTGTTTGCAGCTTTTGTACAGCGCATGCACCATACTAGATCCAGGGATCTCCTACTGTGCATGTGCTGGCGCCATATGAGATCCGTTTGCCATAGGCCCAGATCTGTGCCCACCCAGATTTTAGTTGTTTCCCCCCCAGGTCTCTAAGAGTGCATCCGCTGATCCATGAGGCACTCTGATGGGGACAAGTGATGTAAGGGGAATTTTGATGGGGAGAGTTGATGTAAGGGGGACTCTGAGGGGGAATTGATGTAAGGGGGACTCTGATAAGGACAGTTGATGTAAGGGGGGCTCTGATAAGGACAGTTGATGTAAGGTGGACTCTGATGGGGACAGTTGATGTATGGGGGGCTCTGATGGGGACAGTTGATGTAAGGGGGAACTCTGAGCTGGACAGTTGATGAAAGGGGGCACTCTGAGGGGGACAGTTGATGAAAGGGGGCATTCTGAGGGGGACAGTTGATGTAATGGGGACTCTGAGGGGGAATTGATGTAAAGGGGACTATGATAAGGACAGTTGGTGTAAGGGGGGCTCTGATGGGGACAGTTGATGTAAGGGGGACTCTGAGGGGGAATTGATGTAAGGGGGACTCTGATAAGGACAGTTGATGTAAGGGGGGCTCTGATGGGGACAGTTGATGTAAGGGGGGCTCTGATGGGGACAGTTGATGTAAGGGGGAACTCTGAGCTGGACAGTTGATGAAAGGGGGCACTCTGAGGGGGACAGGTAATGAAAGGGGGCACTCTGAGGGGGACAGTTGATGAAAAGGGGCACTCTGAGGTGGACAGTTGATGTAAGGGGGACTCTGAGGGGGAATTGATGTAAGGGGGACTCTAATAAGGACAGTTGATGTAAGGGGGCTCTGATGGGGAAAGTTGATGTAAGGGGGCACTCTGAGGGGGACAGTTGATGTAAGGGGGCACTCTGAGGGGGACAGTTGATGTAAGGGGGACATTGATGGGGAATTGATGTATGGGGGACTCTGATAAGGACAGTTGATGTAAGGGGGCTCTGATGGGGAAAGTTGATGTAAGGGGGCACTCTGAGGGGGACAGTTGATGTAAGGGGGCACTCTGAGGGGGACAGTTGATGAAAGGGGGCACTTTGAGGGGGACAGTTGATGAAAGGGGGCACTCTGAGGGGGACAGTTGATGAAAGGGGGCACTCTGAGGGGGACAGTTGATGTAAGGGGGCACTCTGAGTGGGACAGTTGATGAAAGGGGGCACTCTGAGGGGGACAGTTGATGTAAGGGGGACATTGATGGGGACAGTTGATATAAGGGGGGCGGCTCTGATGGGGACAGAAAAGACAGCTGATGTAAGGGGGGGACTGACAGGGACAGTTGATATTAGGGTGGCTCAGATGAGGACAGTCAATGTAATAGCTGTTCTAATGGGGCAATTGATGTAAGGGGAGCTCCGATAGGGACAATTGACGTAAGGGGGGTCTGATGAGGACAGTTGGTGTAAAGAGGTACTCTGATCCAGACAGTTGATGCAAGGGGGCTCTTTGATGTGGACACCAGATGCTAAGAAGAACAATGATGAAGACCCCCTAATGAAGGGTGGACTCTGATAGGGGCACTTGATATAAGGGGACACAGGTTCTATATAATTATCCTAATTGAATGACAGCATAATACATACTAGCATTCCCTGTTCACTCCTGCACCACTTCTGCACTACCGGTCAGACATTATTTCCCAGTTGTGCTAAAGAAACACGCTGAGAGAATGGGGAATACCGATGGCATCTCTGTTACATTGTTGTCATTATGCCCCCTGACCTTTTATACTACACTCCCAGATCAGATAGTCTAGATCCAACCCTGGTGTGCCATTCAACATACCAAAGCTAGATACAGTGTAGGACCACGATCAGGCATGACATCATAGGTGCGCCAGCTGCTAAAGACGAGCGTTTAAAAGATGGGTTCCTATCCACAGGAGTAAACACACCAAAGAAACTGCAATTACAATACAAGGAAAGACAAGTAACCAAAGCTAAATGTAATGCATTTTGCACTTAGACTGCTAAGCTGTATTCAATTCAATTGGATGGGGTGGGAGGTCTGCTTTAAAGTGGTATTAAACATTTATTATATCATTACCATTTCTTAGATGTGATGGCTGCATTCATTTTTTTTTTTTTTTTAGACTTTCTTCTATTTTCATCTGGTGACCTGGCTGGGTAGTCTGTTGTTTTTCAAAAGAACAAGCTCTGCAGAAAGGTTTTCAGTTACAGAGATGAGACAAACCATTTAACACTGGCAGGGGTGCTTACAGTGTTCAACTTTTCTTAATTTATGTAAAACCTTTATTTCAGAAGAAAAAAAAACAGTTTGCTGTAACTGCTTATAAAGGAGTTTGGCATCAATTTGTTAGTGTATCTAAATCTGCTAGTACATATAACTCTCCCCTCCCCACAGACTGACAATGCTGCTGTCCAAAGGTGCCCCCTGTGATACTTCATCTAATACACAAGGTGTGTTACTGGCCAGATCATGAGGTGAAAACAGAGGGAGGAAAGCCTAAAAAGGAAAACAAATGCAGCCACCACATCTAGCGATCGGTAGGTGACAATATGTCACAGTGTTATATGTTTTGGGTTTAATGCTGCTCTGGGGGGGGGGTATGTCTTTTATTTACATGTGCAATGGGTGTTAGGAATATGGAAGCTATTTTCAGCTATTCTGGACATTATTTTGTCTTAGTAAAGCTTATCTAAGTTTTAAAAGAGAAGTATGGCCAACTTTTTCTGTACTTCATACTTCTCCTATGGGATGAGCTGACATCACAGAGCCACTCCAGGCTCTCGAAGGATCCCGGCCATATTGTCGGGATCCACCCAGCTGCCTGATTGACAGCTGGCTCTTTCTAAAGCCCCCTCCCCAGCCCATTGCTCCAGTGAGCACTGGAAGGGAAGAGCAGAGAGCGGTAACTGACAGTACGTTCAGAGATCAATTGTGTCCAATGACACAGTAGATCACGGAGTAAATAGAGTTCCCTGTCATCGGGAGCACTTTCCACACGCTGTCACAGCGTGAGGAAAGTACTGCCGATAACCGACAGCTGTCACAGAGGAGATCGGCACTGGTCATCAGTGCTCTGATGATCAGTGCCACCCAGCAGTGCCACCCACCAGTATCCAGCAGTGCCATCCACCAGTGCCCAGCAGTGCCACCAATCAGTGCCCCCAGCAATACCACCCATCAGTGCTCAGTAGTGCCTCCAGGCTGGGCTGTCTGTCATTGCCGTCAGTAAGTGCCGCCTATCAGTGCCCATCAGTGCTGCCTATCAGTGCATTATCATCAGTGCCTCCTCATCAATGCTCATCAGTGCCACCTCATCAGTGCCACCTAATACAGTTACCTGTCATCGGTAGCACTTTCCTCACGCTGTCACGGCGTGAGGAAAGTACTGCCGATAACCAACAGCTGTCACAGAGGAGATTGGCACTGATCATCAGTGCTCTGATGATCAGTGCCACCCAGCAGTGCCACCCACCAGTATCCAGCAGTGTTATCCACCAGTGCCCAGCAGTGCCACCAATCAGTGCCCCCAGCAATACCACCTATCAGTGCTCAGTAGTGCCTCCAGGCTGGGCTGTCTGTCATTGCCATCAGTAAGTGCCGCCTATCAGTGCTACCTATCAGTGCCCATCAGTGCTGCCTATCAGTGCATTATCATCAGTGCCTCCTCATCAATCCTCACCAGTGCCTCCTCATCAGTACCACCTAATCAGTGCTGCCTATCAGTGCCCATCAGTGCTGCCTATCCATGCCACCTCATCGGTGCCACCTATGAGTGCCCATCAGTGCCACCTATCAGTGCCGCCTATCAGTGCCAATCAGTGCCACCTATTAGTGCCCATCAGTGCTGCCTATCAGTGCTTTATCATCAGTGCCTCCTCATCAATGCTCACCAGTGCCACCTCATCAGTGCTACCTAATCAGTGCTGCCTATCAGTGCCCATCAGTGCTGCCTATCCATGCCACCCCATCAGTGCCGCCTATCAGTGCCCATCAGTGCCGCCTATCAGTGCCCATCAGTGCCACCTATCAGTGCCCATCAGTGCTGCCTATCAGTGCCGCCTCATCAACGCACATCAGTGAAGGAGAAAAATTACCTGTTTGCAAAGTTTTATAATAGACAAAGAAACTTTTTTTTTTTCACATTTTTTGCTCGTTTTGTTTATAGTGCAAAATATAAAACACCCAGCGGCGATTAAATACCACCAAAAGAAAGCTCTGTTTGTGGGAAAAAAATTAGAAAAATGTCATATGGGTACAGTGTTGCATGACTGCGCAATTGTCATTCAAAATTGGCCTGGGCAGGAGGGGGGGGGGGGGGGAGTGCCCGGTAGGCGAGCGGCTATGGGAGTAACATCTCCTGATAGATCGATGCCTTCACCAAATAGGCAACAGCCGCTTCACCCTGGAGGTCCTGAATTACATGGCAGTCACATGCATTACCATCTTCATATTCAGACAATGACAGGACTGTCTCTGATACACAGAAAAAGAGGTTCTGCAGCAGCTGCCGTCCATCTAAACAAACAGCCGAGTTTCCCAGCAACAATAAGAAGCATTAGCATAGCAGAGCAATTACCTAGTGCTGCCTGCAATGCAAACCATTCATTAGCTCCTTACATCTTCCAGTGGCATTGTGATCTCGAGGAGCACGGCTGGAGGATGCCCAGAGGGTGGCAGGGATTGGCCTTGGGGGTTAATGCCAGGAGCCACACCTTGGATTCTGCAGTAGTAGCACAGGGACTATCCATGACCCCCCCACCTCTTCCCAGAACAAACCCCCAAATCATCCACTAACCTGACAGCCCAGAGGAGAGGCTGGGACTGACGGCGACATGCAGAATAGCAGGGGACGTGGCTGGGTATTGAGACGAGGGTGGGAGGAGGAACCACACAGAATTCCCCATTCAACTTCTCTACACTTGATGCCACAACATTGGTTTCCTAGATGCAGAAAAGAATGTTACCCATCTGCTTGGATATACTCAGAGAACACCCGAAGGATGACTTTACACTTCTGTTTACTTACATTTTTCGCGTGTTCACATGCAGGTTTATTGTGTGTTTTCTCAAACCATGTGCTTCGTATCCAAGGGAGGTAGGAGAAGAGCCACATGTAGCCTGGCCAGGAGCACAAGGAACTGTACGCCCCATTACCTCCGGTCATGCCATACCGTATCTAACTAATGACTAAACATGTGCCATTCGTTTTGTTACCAATTGAAGTTCAGACGAAATTTTCGTTATTCGGATGTATCTGAATTTCTGAATCACAATAGTAACAAATTTCAACAAATCTGAAATAAATGATAATGAAACGAAATATTCAAATTTGAATATGAATTAAAATTGAAAAATGAATTTGAAATGGAAACTTATTATTATTATACAGGATTTATATCGCACCACTAGTTTGCTCAGCGCTTTACAATATAACGGGAGACAATACAGCAACAATACAGTTCAATACAAGAGGGTTAGGAGGGCCTGATCCTGGGAGCTTACAATCTAAGAGGAACATATTGCAATAAATACAGCAAGGTATACAAGTGAAATAAGATGACTATTCCTACTTAGACTGCTAAAAAGAGTAGAATAGAATGGAATAGAATAGAAAAGAATAACAGACTAGAATGGAATAGAATAATAGAAAATAGAAAAGAATAGAATAAAACAGAATAGAAGAGAAAATAAAAGAATAGAAAAGAATAAAGTAGAATAGAATAGAAAAGAACAGAATAAAACAGACTAGAATGGAATATAATAGAAAACAGAAAAGAATAGAATAAAACAGAAGAGAACATAAAAGAATAGAACAGAATAGAATATAAAGGAATATAATTGCATAGAACAGAATAGAAAAGAATAGAATACAATATAAAAGAATAGAAGAGAAAGAAAAGAATAAAGTAGAATAGAATAGAAAAGAACAGAATAAAACAGACTAGAATGGAATATAATAGAAAACAGAAAAGAATAGAATAAAACAGAAAGAAGAGAACATAAAAGAATAGAACAGAATAGAATATAAAGGAATAGAATTGCATAGAACAGAATAGAAAAGAATAGAGAAAAGAAAATAATAAAGTAGAATAGAATAAAAAAGAACAGACTAAAACCGACTAGAATGGAATAGAATAATAGAAAATAGAAAAGAATAGAATAAAACAGAAGAGAAAATAAAGAATAGAATATAAAGGAATAGGATATAATAGAAAAGAATAGAATACAATATAAAAGAAAAGAGAATAGAAAAGAATAGAATAAAACAGACTAGAATAGAATAATATAAAATATAAAATAATAGAATATGTATTTTTTTTCTTTATTTCAGGTACTTAATAAAGTGCTGTCAATTTTATGCACATTGTACATTCACATCAGTCCCTAACCCTCAAGGGGCGTACAATCTAAGGTCCCTAAGTTACATTTATACATACACATACTAGGGCCAATTTAGACAGGAGTCAATTCACCTATCAGCATGGCTTTGGAATGTGAGAGGAAACCCATGGAGGCACAGGGAGAGCATGCAAGCTCTAGACAGGTGGTGCCGTGGC
Organism: Staurois parvus; assembly: GCF_062004578.1. Classification (NCBI taxonomy): domain Eukaryota; kingdom Metazoa; phylum Chordata; class Amphibia; order Anura; family Ranidae; genus Staurois; species Staurois parvus. The sequence continues at coordinate 130,650 of NW_028318696.1, forward strand.
TGGGATTTGAACCAATGACCCTAGTATTGCTAGGCGGAAGTGCTAACCATTTAGCCACCATACTGCCTGCAAAAATAAAAGAATAGAATAGAATATAAAGGAACAGAATTGCATAGGATAGAACAGAAAAGAATACAATATAAAAAAATAGAAGAGAACAGAAAAGAAAAGAATAATGTAGAATAGAAAAGACTAGAATAAAATATAACGAATATAGACGTCTTCTAAAATCCGAAATTCAATTTCGAACTTGAATTTCAAATCAATTTGAAAAATAATAAATATAAGAAGCAAATCCGACTATATGAAACCAATTCCAAAAACGAATCATACTTACATAACAAATATGAGGAAACAAAATTATTAACTTAACCAACGAATCCGAAACGAAAAGACAGTTATTTTTCTGTTGTGCACATCTCTAACAATAACCTAAATGCACGATAAAGATTGTGGGGAAAACACTAGGCCACTGAGTGTTTCTGGGATTTAATACATTTTAATTATGAACTAAACTTTAAAGGGTTAGTCCACCGTTATCAAAAAAGCTGCCCATGCAGGTAAGTGGCACCTGTACATAAAGACAAACTGTGCAGCTCTGACTCAAGTTAAATAATGTCCTTGCTGTAGATGTAGGCCATTTACCTCCTGAAGCCTGACTGAAATACTCCCAGAGATGGCATCACCCCATCCTGCCTTGTTGCTAGGATGTTGCTAAGACACTCCCAGCAAATACTGCTCACCCCCTTTGTCACAGAAGTGAGCTCTAAGGCAGGCCATTCATTAACCAATTTTATTTCCTTCAACTGCAGATTGCAGGAAAGAAAATCACTTGATTCCCCCATCAACAATACCTCCCAGAGCTAGGGCTTATGGGAACAGGGGGGAACACAGTTCTGGCACCTCCAGCACTGAATGTATGTAATGGCAAGGGATGCCGGGGTGTACTAGAGGGTCTATTGATGTTGGCTACTTTGGGATCTATTGTCACTGATTGTAATCTATTTTTACATGGGGTCTATTGTTGGAGGTGAGTAGGGGGTGAAACGAAGGGACGGTGCTTGGAGGTGGGTAGGAGGTGAAACGCAGGGACGGTGTTGGAGGTGGGTAGGAGGTGAAACGAAGGGACGGTGCTTGGAGGTGGGTAGGAGGTGAAACGAAGGGACGGTGCTTGGAGGTGGGTAGGAGGTGAAACGAAGGGACGGTGCTTGGAGGTGGGTAGGAGGTGAAAGGAAGGGACGGTGCTTGGAGGTGGGTAGGAGGTGAAAGGAAGGGACGGTGCTTGGAGGTGGGTAGGAGGTGAAAGGAAGGGACGGTGCTTGGAGGTGGGTAGGAGGTGAAAGGAAGGGACGGTGCTTGGAGGTGGGTAGGAGGTGAAAGGAAGGGACGTTGCTTGGAGGTGGGTAGGAGGTGAAAGGAAGGGACGGTGCTTGGAGGTGGGTAGGAGGTGAAAGGAAGGGACGGTGCCTGGAGGTGGGTAGGGGGTGAAATGAAGGGACGGTGCTTGGAGGTGGGTAGGAGGTGAAATGAAGGGACGGTGCATGGAGGTGGGTAGGGGGTGAAATGAAGGGACGGTGCTTGGAGGTGGGTAGGGGGTGAAATGAAGGGACAGTGCTTGGAGGTGGGTATGAGGTGAAATGAACAGATGGTGCTTGGAGGTGGGTAGGAGGTGAAACAAAGGGATGGTGCTTGGAGGTGGGTAGGGGGTGACTCAAACGGTGGGGAGTTCCTGCACTTCTCTGAGAGAAAAAACGCCCTGTGTGAAGCTGTTGTATTCTGACAGTGGGAGGTTTCCCAGCCGTCAGAACACAATGATCACTGCTGGCAGCTATAGCTGTGTGAGATTTCGGGAAACAGCTCTCATTGTGAATTAAATGTTTTGGAATGTTTTACTGGCATTCTGCGATTTAGCCACAAGATGTCACTGTTTTTCTAACACAGCCTCAGACTGCATAGATATTTCTATATTCAGGAAGGGGTGGGGTTTTACACATGGGAGCTCAGTGAACAGGAAGAGAAACTGCAGCCATGTTTTGATGATGGTGAAGGAAAAGAGCCATGTAAGCAGAGAATCCGTTGGCATCCAGGTGTGAGAACTGCAGCTAGTGAAGCTGATGGTGTTCAGGACGCTGATCCTGTTCAGAGAAAGGAAGATCGCATGCTTGTTGGAGAGACATTTGTTCTCTTCTGAGTCACCAGCGGATGCAAGGCAGACCCGGGTCGGTAAGATCGTGCACGCACCTCATTTCAGTGTTGGCGTCTCCAGAGACTGAGACAGGCCTATAGTTAGTTAGTTAGGGTCTCTGTTTGTGTCAGGCCACAAGTGTTGTTACTGATTATTGGAAGGGCTCCATAACTTAAAGTGACATTTCACATTGGAGAGCTGATAAAATCCTACAAACTCAAGCCAGACTGGCGGTTTGCTCAGAAGGAATACTCAGGCATGTGCTACAGGACCAGTTATGGGAGGGGGAATACTGTAGATTTGTGTAAGATTGTAAGCTGTTGTGCTGCACCGCAGGCTAGCCCATACCGTACACCCATACACTGATTCCTGCTCTCTTAGGGTAATAACAGGTAAGGTGTGGCAGCTTAGTTGTGTCCTCCAGTAGGTAAATTACTTCACTTTCTACCTTCATCCATCAGGAGGCGCCGTGCTGTGCAGCACAAGGGTCTCAGCCTTTGGGCTGGGTGTATGTAAATTTATTGTATGTTCCCAGCATTTGTGGTTGTGTTTATTTGCCACATCTAAGTAAAATTCTGTTGTGGCAAAAGCTGGTGTTGGGGTTCCCTTCCTCGTTCGTGACTTCACTGTATCCTGGGGAGCCCAGCCCGGTACACGGCTTACAACTGAATGAACAAAACCCAAACTTGATCGATGGATTGACTTCAGTACAACCAGCCTGCTCATACATGGATCGAAATCCGTCCAGTTAAGCGGGAATTTCGATCTGTCTATAGCCAGCCTACAACCACATGTGTGATCCACTATCTCCTCCATTGTAGCATTGCTGAACTCAGAGCTACTGCGACAGGGGAGAGAGCATGTGAAGGCGTTTGAACCTCCTAGGTGTGTCTTAGCAGCGTCCTAGCAGCAAGGCAGGACAAGATGATGCCATCTCTGGGAGTTTTCAGTCACTTTGGGAGGTATGTAAATGGCCTACACCTCCTATAGCAAGGGCATCCTGTAACTCTGATGGCTGACTGCGCAATCTTCATCTGCCTTATGGCTAGCTTCACACCTATGCAGTTTGTGTTTGATCCATTTCTGCAGTTTTTGATGCATTTTGCATTTTTGCACATGCATTTTTTACATATTTTTGCTGCGTTTTTTTAATGCGTTTTTTTTTTTAACTTGTTGCTGGGCAGAATAAAACGCATAAAAAACACATCAAAGAGGCACTACATGCTTTTCTGCAGCATCTCCATTGAAGTCTATAGAACTAAAAATGCAACGTTTTGCGTTTAAAAAAGTTCCTGACCCTTTCCAAAAAAAAATGCACCGGGTGAAAATGCGGAGATGTGAACGTGTCCCATAGGAAATCTTATTAAATGGACTTCTGTGCGTTTCTGGAAAATGCATAGGTGTGAACCTAGGGTAAGACATAGTCCATAGCTTCTGGAGAAACCATAGGTGAGTTCATGTCCAGGCTGCAATGATTATTTATCCAAGATTACGGATCCTCAGCGCACACCAATGGATGAAAACACGAACCATTATTATTATTATTATACAGTATTTATATAGCGCCAAAGGGTATGCTCAGCGCTGTACAATAGCAAGGGGGACAGAACATGAGACAAGACCGTAACAATACAATACACGAGGGGATCGAGGGCCCTGCTCTTTCCAGCTTACAATCTAGGAGGGAGGGGAGGGCGGCACAGGAGGAGATGGCTGTGGGGGATGGAGTGGAGGAGGTTAGTTGTTAGGTGAGGTCGGGTGTTAGGTGAGGTTGGGGTAGGCTTCCCTGAAGAGGAGGGTTTTCAGGGTGTGCCTGAAGGTGAGGAGGGTAGGTGACAGTCTGATGGATTGGGGTAGGGAGTTCCAGAGGATGGGGGAAGTCCTGGAGAAGTCCTGCAATCGGGCGTGGGAGGAGGAGACCAGGGAGCTAGAGAGTAGGAGGTCCTGTGAGGAGCGGAGCCTGCAAGATCTAGATAGCAGTTGGATGTGGGGTAGGAAGGAGAGGTGGGAGTCCAGGGTGACACCCAGGACTTTGGCGTGTGGGGTGGGAGAGATGGTGGCGTTGTTAGTAGTGATGGAGAGGATGGGGGGGGGGGGTACCTGAGCTATTTCCCATGACACTTCCCAGCAAAACACTTATATGTGAAGCAGACCTCTGAAAGGAAAAGGATGCCAAGTAAGATGCATATATCATGTCTGTATTTACACCTTTGCATTGCTGTTTGAAGCGTTTCACAATGAAATCAATGGAAATGCATCGAAGCGCATGGCAGCACATATGTTAAACCGTGTGTCAGTGCATCATGACTCCTACAAACACATCACGCTGCGGGTCAATGTGCATCAACCTGCGCTAATGCGTATTACAAAGCATGTTGACATTCAATACAAAGTGCATTGCACCATCATTTGATTGATCAACATGTTGGAAAAGTTTCCTCGATCAATCAGGTGCCACTGTCAAAATACAATGTTTCAGGGGGGAGGGGATTCCTCCATCCATCTCATGTGCATAGATTAAGGAATCTGCAAAACTGGTAGTGTATGGCCAGCTTAAAGCTGAAGCTTAACCCTTTCACTGTCTGAGCTGTTTTTGCATACTGGGCGCTTTCTGCCCCTTCCTGCCCAGACCAATTTCCAGCTTTCAGCACTATCACACTTTGAATGACTGGGTCTCTGTTCTTCTCTATGCAATTCAGGCAGATCATTGCTGGTGCAAGGGGCTGGCAGGGTGCTGTACACTGAACACAACACAGCACCATGCCTCAGTACGCCTCTCAAAAGAACTCAGCCCTGGTGCAAGCTGCGGACTGGATCTTGGGGAGAGTTATGCAAATGTAAAAATGCCTTGATGGAGGAGGTAAGTCTGGAAGAGTAGGTGTTACTTGGCGGGTTGGACATCCTCAAGCCAGGAAATGTGGTGGGCTCTGTCTGACTTGCTGCAGCTTCTAATGCACATTGTGACAAACTCACAGTGTGCGGTGAAATCAGAGGAAGCCATTTCAGTCCAGACGAGGAGCCGGTACAACTGAGCAAGACTGAAAGGAAGGCTGGAGTTCATCTTCAGCTGAGACTGAGAGCCATTCATAAACAATGAGAACTGCAGCATCATGCAAACATCTGCGTCTTGGATCTCCGGGGAGCAGTATTAGACAGATGGGGCACTCTCCTGTCACTACAGTTACTTGCATTGGGAGTTGTGCTGCTTTCCATATTGACGTATATGCAAAATGCAGAAACCTAGGGCCATTCATTGAAAAGAAATTCGGTTTATATGGAGGAAGCTCTGTTGGTGAAATTTCGCAGAATTGGAAACTCTCAATTTTGCTCACTGATCTGCATGCATACAATTTACTTGGTAAGAAAAAAATTAGCAAATTGCATCCTAGTGTTGCAGAGAGATAGGAGAGCTGGATGGACCAGGCCTTACACTGGGCTGGGTCCTTCCCTGCTTCCCAGGCTGTCCTCCCTCAGGGGACAATGAGGTTGAGAAATCCTCCCTTCCAGCTACTCCACTTGTAGGTAGGCCCCTCACTTGGACCCCCTCCCAGGCCACACACTGCATTCTGCTCGCTCCATCTTCCACCTGGACTCTCCTGCAACTGAGCAGGCTCAACTACCCTCAAGGGCTGTCTTGACCCCATGCCAAGCCTCCTGCTTGGGGATTGGCCAGGATTTCTTGAGAGTGCAGACCAGCTCCTCCTCATCCTCACCCACTGAATTCTAGAGACTTCTCCAGATCTCTACATCAGGGGGAGGTTTCAAGGAACTGATCTGCAGAGCGTCTCAAACCTGACCCAGATTTGACCTTCTGACTATTGCACAGGCTGCTATTCAGCCTCGAACTAAAAAAATAATTAACTAGCTCCCCCTAGCTTTCCTAGCAGTGTGCTACATATGTATTGGCAATTTTCAGTGTATGCTCCTTTACATTGGGTGTCCTCAGAGTACCCCCTTACATCTGGTGTCTTGATTACAGTACCCCCTTACGTATGGTGTCTTGATTAGAGTACCCCCTTACATCTGGTGTCTTTATTAGAGTACCTCTTTACATCTGGTGTCTTGATTAGAGTACCCCCTTACATTGGTTTTCCTCAGAGTACCCCCTTACGTCTGGTGTCTTGATTAGAGCACCCCCTTACGTCTGGTGTCTTGATTAGAGCACCCCCTTACGTCTGGTGTCTTGATTAGAGCACCCCCTTACGTCTGGTGTCTTGATTAGAGTACCCCCTTACATCTGGTGTCTTGATTAGAGTACCCCCTTACATTGGTTGTCCTCAGAGTACCCCCTTACATCTGGTGTCTTGATTAGAGTACCCCCTTACGTCTGGTGTCTTGATTAGAGTACCCCCTTACGTCTGGTGTCTTGATTAGAGCACCCCCTTACGTCTGGTGTCTTGATTAGAGCACCCCCTTACGTCTGGTGTCTTGATTAGAGCACCCCCTTACGTCTGGTGTCTTGATTAGAGCACCCCCTTACGTCTGGTGTCTTGATTAGAGCACCCCCTTACGTCTGGTGTCTTGATTAGAGCACCCCCTTACGTCTGGTGTCTTGATTAGAGCACCCCCTTACGTCTGGTGTCTTGATTAGAGCACCCCCTTACGTCTGGTGTCTTGATTAGAGCACCCCCTTACGTCTGGTGTCTTGATTAGAGCACCCCCTTACGTCTGGTGTCTTGATTAGAGCACCCCCTTACGTCTGGTGTCTTGATTAGAGCACCCCCTTACGTCTGGTGTCTTGATTAGAGCACCCCCTTACGTCTGGTGTCTTGATTAGAGTACCCCCTTACATTGGTTGTCCTCATCGTACCCCCTTACATTGGTTGTCCTCATCGTACCTCCTTACATCTGGTGTCTTGATTAGAGTACCCCCTTACGTCTAGTGTCTTGATTAATGTGTCCCCTTACATCACATGTTCCCATCAGAGTGCCCCCTTACATCGGGTGTTACCATCAGAGTGGCCCCTTGTTAAATATGGTGACACTAAGGACTCGTTCACATTTGACTTTATTTCTAACTCTTGCCAAACGCCCCTCTAGTGTTTGACAGGTGTTATACAGGCATTTGGGAAGCATTTTTAATGCTCCTCAAACGCTCCACAAGTATTAAAACCACATCACCAGGGGCGGACTGACCATTTGGAAACTCGGGCACTGCCCAAGGGCCCGGGGTCAGTAGGGGGCCCCATGAGATGCCCCTGGTACCTTTTTCATAGGCTTTTTTGAGTTTGGGCAAGGGCACAGGGGCCCCATGATCCCCTATTGCCCGGGGGCCCCATGAGTTGTCAGTCCGCCCCTGTGCACCACAAATGCCTATAATCAGGGGCGGACTGACCATTTGGAAACTTGGGCACTGCCCGAGGGCCTGGGGTCAGTAGGGGGCCCCATGAGATGCCCTTTGTACCTTTTTCATAGGCTTTTTTGAGTTTGGGCAAGGACACAGGGGCCCCATGATCCCCTATTGCCCAGGGGCCCCATGAGTTGTCAGTTCGCCCCTGCCTAAAATGAAGTTAAATGGTATTAACGCTCCGCAACCGCACCGCAAACGCCTGCCAGGTGTTTGCAGAGTGGCACAATAGACTTGAATGGGAGGCTTCAACTCCTCCTGACTCGTTTTGCGGCAACGCGACACGACGCCAATGCTTCAGTGTAGAATTTTCATAGGCGTTTGAGAAGCGTTAAAAACGCTTCCCAACTGCCTGTCTGACGCCTGCTGACAAAGCTAGTGTGAACTGAGCCTTATGTTATTTAAGTGTCCTTCTTAGGCGTTTTAGGTAAAGTGTTCTAGTGCCAGGCTGATTTAAAACTGTGACTTTTATTCAATTCACACTTGGCAACAACATAAAATGAATACAAAAGATAAAATAAAATACAGATCAGTTGTAGTAAAATATAACAAAAGCTGTAGCTTATAGAAGTGAAATAAGCTGTAGAAAAATGTCACACTTCTTGGCCGTTCTATTGTGAAATAGCAAATGAAAAGTATTTCAGTCTTGTCAGGGAAGACAACAGGTGCTGGAGTAGCAAGGCTTGTAGGCCTTAAAGCGGAGTTCCACTAAACTTATCAAAAAATAAGTCAACAGCTACAAAAACGATCTGCTGATTTTTAAATAACAGCCACTTACCTGTCCCTCGGTCCCGTGGTGTGTACCCCACAGCCTGTTTCACCGGCCATCCTGTATTCCAGGCGCCGGCATCTTTAGTGTGGGCACCCGGCTGTGACAGCTTGCGGCTTCACAGCCAGGTACCCACTGCGCATGCGCGAGAAGCACTGCGCTTCATGAATGGTCCTGTAGTCTGAGACCTGTCATGTGTCCCAAAAGACTACAGGGAGGGAGGGGGGGAGGACACCTTTCCTCTTCCAATCGCCTAGGTGATCGGACTGGAAATGGGAGCCGGTACCTGTCAAATTCGGATGCCCCAAAAGTGCCAATCCTTGATGGGGAGCAGGGGAGCGGAACTTCCCCTTTTGGGTGGAGCTCCGCTTTAAGTAAACAAAATTGTGCGTGCATGCGTCATGAGTCGTTTATGATATACTTTTTCAAAGTACCAAACAAGTCAGCCCATTATACAGCCATTTCCTAATTTAGTGTGAGCTAAATGTGCAATAGCCATACTCGTAAGTGTTCTAAACATACAGTATATATGGTTCTTAGCAGGGGCAGACTGACAACTCATGGGGCCCCCGGGCAATAGGGGATCATGGGGCCCCTGTGTCCTTGCCCAAACTCAAAAAAGCCTATGAAAAAAGTACCAGGGGCATCTCATGGGGCCCCCTACTGACCCCAGGCCCTCGGGCAGTGCCCGAGTTTCCAAATGGTCAGTCCGCCCCTGGTTCTTAGTTTTCATTATTTGCAAAATACTTCAGTTGACAGAAATACACAATATTGTTAGGTTAGACTGTTATGTGATCTTCCCATACTATAGGATTACATAACTTCATTCTTTGTAAAACAGGTTCAACCTTCAATTTAAGGACAGTGATCACATAAATGTATAAATATAATCATCAGTAACTGAGAATATACTATCACACACTATTCCTAACTAATTCGTTAACTAACTATATGAAATAACTAACTAACTATATTATAGATTAGAAATGATTTTCTTTATAAAAGACATATTACTTAGCTCTTTTTTTTAGCTCTTTACTGCATTCCAGGTGATATATTTTGAGATGAGAAGTCTTTGACCTACTGACCTCTTAGCCATGAAATCCTATGGTACACTCCAACACCTGCTTACAGAGCCCATTCACACGCATGGTTAATGTTAACTACTTGCCAACCGCAGATAGCTGAATGATGGTTACACTGCGCCTGGCCAGTTCTGGGAGGGCGTCATACGGACACAGCTGATCACGTGATGTGGTAAAAGGCCAATCACAGCGGCCTTTTACCACGTGATCAACCATGTCCAATGACACGATGATCAGTGCCCTGATCATCGGTGCCCAGCAGTGCCACCCACCAGTTCTGCCCACCTGTGCCACCCAGCAGTGCGCCCACCTGTGCCACCCAGCAGTGCCACCCACCTGTGCCCAGCAGTGCCACCCACCTGTGCCCACCCACCTGTGCCCACCAGTGCCACCCACCAGTGCCCATCAGTGCAGCCCAGCAGTGCTGCCAGTCAGTGCCACCAGTCAGTGCCCAGCGGTTGTGCCACTTAGTGCCCAGCAGTTGTGCCAGTCAATGCCCAGCAGTGCCACCAGTCAGTGCCCAGCAGTGATGCCAGTCACTGCCACCTATCAGTGCTGTCTCTCAGTGCCACCTATCAGTGCTGCCTATCCGTGACACCTCATTAGTGCTTCCTATCAGTGCCGCCTATTAGTGCCCATCAGTGCTGCCTCATCAACGCACATCAGTGAAGGAGAAAAATTATCTGTTTGAAAAATTTTATAATAGAAACAAAGAATTTTTTTTTTTTAAGTTTTTGCAGTTTTTTTGTTTATAGTGCAAAAAGTAAAGTGCCCAGCAGCGATTAAATACCACCAAAAGAAAGCTCTATTTGTGAGAAAAAAATTATAAAAAATTTCATATGGGTACAATCTTGCATGACCGCGCAATTGTCAATCAAAGTGCGACGACAGCACTGAAAGCTGAAAGTTGGCCTGGTAAAGAAGGGGGTATAAGTGCTCGGTAGGCAAGGGGTAAAACTAGCTAATGCTGAGTTTCAATGTGACTTTGGGGAGTCAGAAATATTAAAGAATACAGACGTCTGTTATAAGTTAAATTAATTATATTCTACACCCCTCATATTAGGTGTCGTCTTAAAGCAGGTTTCCTTGTCCGAGTTCCATCAGGTGTCCCCATCAGAGTGCTCCCTTACATTACGTGTCCCATTACATCAAATGTCTCTATTAGAGTTTCCCCTTGCTTAAGGTGTCCCCATCAGAGTACCCCCTTACATCAATTATCTCCATCATAGTGTCCCATTACATCAGGTGTCCCCATCAGAGTGGAGAGTTTATAGGGTGCATTTACCTCGGGGACCTTCAACGTGGAAATGACAGCTGGTATACTAAAAACTTGGACAATGCACTGGGCAGCACTTCGGAGAGTATTAGGCAGACTCTGGTGAAGAGAGAAGAGAGGACAAGAAGGTGCTTCTAAGTGCAGTTTATCCAGTAATTTTAATAATGGTCTGTCCCCATCAGAGTGTCTCCTTACCTCAGGTGTCCCCATCAGAGTGTCTCCTTACCTCAGGTGTCCCCATCAGAGTGTCTCCTTACCTCAGGTGTCCCCACCAGAGTGTCTCCTTACATCAGGTGTCCCCATCAGAGTGTCTCCTTACATCAGGTGTCCCCATCAGAGTGTCTCCTTACATCAGGTGTCCCCATCAGAGTGTCTCCTTACATCAGGTGTCCCCATCAGAGTGTCTCCTTACATCAGGTGTCCCCATCAGAGTGTCTCCTTACATCAGGTGTCCCCATCAGAGTGTCTCCTTACATCAGGTGTCCCCATCAGAGTGTCTCCTTACATCAGGTGTCCCCATCAGAGTGTCTCCTTACATCAGGTGTCCCCATCAGAGTGTCTCCTTACATCAGGTGTCCCCATCAGAGTGTCTCCTTACATCAGGTGTCCCCATCAGAGTGTCTCCTTACATCAGGTGTCCCCATCAGAGTGTCTCCTTACATCAGGTGTCCCCATCAGAGTGTCTCCTTACATCAGGTGTCCCCATCAGAGTGTCTCCTTACATCAGGTGTCCCCATCAGAGTGTCTCCTTACATCAGGTGTCCCCATCAGAGTGTCTCCTTACATCAGGTGTCCCCATCAGAGTGTCTCCTTACATCAGGTGTCCCCATCAGAGTGTCTCCTTACATCAGGTGTCCCCACCAGAGTGTCTCCTTACATCAGGTGTCCCCACCAGAGTGTCTCCTTACATCCGGTATCCCCACCAGAGTGTCTCCTTACATCGGGTGTCCCCATCAGAATGTCTCCTTACATCGGGTGTCCTTATCAGAGTGGCCCCTTACATTGGGTGTCCCATTACATCAAGTGCCGCTATCAGATTGTCCCCTTACATAAGGTGTCCACATCAGTGTGCCCCCTTACATCAAGAATCTCCATCAGAGTGTCTCCTTACATTGGGCGTCCCCATTAGAGTGTCTCCTTATATCAGGTGTCCCCATCAGAGTGCCCCCATACATCAGGTATCCCCATCAGAATGTATCCTTACATCATGTGTCCCCATCAGAGTGCCAAATTACATTAGGTGTCCCATTACATTAAGCGTCTCTATTAGAGTTTCCCCTTACATAAGGTGTCCCCATGAGAGTGCCGCCTTACATCAAGTATCTCCATCAGTGTGTCTCATTAAGTAAGGTATTCTGAAGGACCCTCTGCACACTGGTATATACCCTTTCAAGCAAACTATGCAACAAATAGGGATATTTGGTTCACACATATTGCAATACATGTTTAAGCTGGCCAACTGCCTCAAAGTAATCCCTCTATGGCCAGTCCTACTCTGCCCTGCCTACGCAAGTGCTACTGTGGACACAATGCCAACATAGGGGAAAAGACACAATGGGGAGAGCTACAAGGTTCAGGTCTGGCTACTGACCCAACAATACAACAAACAAGAGATCCCTGTGCTCAAATCCATACAGCTAGTGCATGCATGGATTTGAGCACAGGGATCTCTTGTTTGTTGTATTGTTGGGTCAGTAGCCAGACCTGAACCTTGTAGCTCTCCCCATTGTGTCTTTTCCCCTATGTTGGCATTGTGTCCACAGTAGCACTTGCGTAGGCAGGGCAGAGTAGGACTGGCCATAGAGGGATTACTTTGAGGCAGTTGGCCAGCTTAAACATGTATTGCAATATGTGTGAACCAAATATCCCTATTTGTTGCATAGTTTGCTTGAAAGGGTATATACCAGTGTGCAGAGGGTCCTTCAGAATTTCTAGAGTTAATGTGGTTACACCCCTTTAGCACCTGATGGATAAATGCATGCACTAGCTGTATGGATTTGAGCACAGGGATCTCTTGTTCATTAAGTCAGGTGTCCCCATCACAGTGGAGAGTTTATAGGGTGCATCTGCCTTGGGGATCTTCAACTTGCAAATGACAGCAGGTGTCCCCATCAGTGTGCCCCCTTACATCAAGTATCTCCATTAGAGTGTCTGCTTACATCAAGTGTCCCCATTAGAATGTCTCCTTATATCAGGTGTCCCCATCAGAGTGCCCCTGTACATCTGGTGTCCTCATCAGAATGTCCCCTTACATCCGGTGTCCCCGTCAGAATGTCCCCTTACATCTGTGTCCCCATCCAAGTGTCTCCTTATATGAGGTGTCCCCATCAGAGTGTCTCCCTATATCATGTGTCCCCATCAGAGTGCCCCCATACATCAGGTGTCCCCATAAGAATGTCCCCTTACCTCATGTGTCCCCATCAGAGTGTCTCCTTATATCAGGTGTCCCCATCAGAGTGTCTCCCTATATCATTTGTCCCCATCAGAGCAACTCCCTATATCATGTGTCCCCATCAGCGTGCCCCCATACATCAGGTGTTCACATAAGAATGTCCCCTTATATCATGTGTCCCCATAAGAATGTCCCCTTATATCATGTGTCCCCATCCAAGTGTCTCCTTATATGAAGTGTCCCCATCAGAGTGTCTCCTTATATCATGTGTCCCCATCAGAGTGCCCCCATACATCAGATGTCCCCATAAGAATGTCCCCTTATATCATGTGTCCCCTTATATCATATGTCCCCATCAGAGTGACTCCCTATATCATGTGTCCCCATCAGAGTTCCCCCATACATCAGGTGTCCCCATCAGAATGTCTCCTTACATCAGGTGTCCCCATAAGAATGTCCCCTTATATCATGTGTCCCCTTATATCATATGTCCCCATCAGAGTGACTCCCTATATCATGTGTCCCCATCAGAGTATCTCCTTATATCATGTGTCCCCATCAGAGTGTCCCCATCAGAATGTCTCCTTACATCAGGTGTACTCCATCAGAGTGCCCCCGTACATCAGGTGTACTCCATCAGAATGTCCCCTTACATCAGGTGTACTCCATCAGAATGTCCCCTTACATCAGGTGTACTCCATCAGAATGTCCCCTTACATCAGGTGTACTCCATCAGAGTGCCCCCGTACATCAGGTTTCCCCATCAGAATGTCTGCTTACATCAGGTGTCCCCACCAGAGGTGTCCTTATATGAGGTGTCCCCATCAGAGTGTCTCCTTATATCATGTCTCCCCATCAGAGTGCCCCCTTTCATCAGGTGTTTCCATCAGAGTATCCCCTCACATTAGGTGTCCTCATACAGCAAGTTTCCTCTTCATAGTGCCCCTGTACATCAGGTGTCCCCATCAGAGTGCCCCCTTACATTAGATGTCCCATTACATCAATTGTCTCTATCAGTGTGTCCCCTTACATCAGGTGTCCCCATCAGAATGTCCCCTTACATCAGGTGTACTCCATCAGAGTGCCCCCGTACATCAGGTGTACTCCATCAGAGTGCCCCGTACATCAGGTGTCCCCATCAGACTGTCCCGGTACATCAGGTATCCCCATCAGAATGTCCCCTTACATCAGGTGTCCCCATCAGAATGTCCCCTTACATCAGGTGTCCCCATCAAAGTGCAACCTTACATGGGGGAACGCATTGGCCACCTATTGCCACAGCACAGGTGTCACTTTCCTGGTGGGATCGCTCAGGTGGGTTTGGAATAGGATCCAAATATGCCTCAGCTCAGACCTACTCCTTACTACTACTACTACTACTACTACTACTACTACTACTGTTAAGTCTTCTGGAAAATACATTTTTTTCCCTGCAAAATCCAATCTCCTACTTAAGCATGGCGCTGAGAAATGTGAGATGTTCTGGACTGCAGCCAAAATACATTGAGATTGGTTTATTTGAAGACTAGAAGTTTTAGTTGAAGAGTGAAACACACCTGTCATCTAGTGGCCATTTTGGAGTACTACACCTGCTGTAAATAATTCCAAAAATAAGCACATGAAGTCAATCAATTGTGGAAACTCCAGATGGTTTACAAGCTGCCAGAAGTGGTGAGAATCATTGACTACTGGGCCTCTGGATAATTCCTTTTTCCTCCATTTCATTCAAGGCTTCTTACATTTTCAGGAACTGTGCAGGGGGAACTCTTCTATAGAGAAGGCAAAAAGGACCGTTAGGCATTAGGCATATCCAATGTACAAATCCCATAACTTGACCACAGTCTAGTCTTCCCATAGGCATTAGGCATATCCAATGTACAAATCCTATAACTTGACCACAGTCTAGTCTTCCCCTGGACAAGATCTGTTCATAGCAAACAAAGTAGAATTTTGTGAGATGACTAACTAATCTTAAAAATACTAATTCCCCCTCCTAACACCCATGCTTGCTAACCTACACAGGCTATCCCCCCTTCAGTCTATTATGAATGCTGCTACTAGACTCGTACACCTTACTAACTGATCAGCGACTGCTGCCCCTCTCTGCCAATCTTTTCACTGGCTTCCACTAGCCCATCGTATACATTTCAAAATACTAACCACAACATACAAAGCCATCCACAACACTGCCCCCAGCTACATCACCAACCTCATTCGCAGATATCGACTAAACCGTCCACTCCACACCTCCCAAGACCTCCTGCTCTCCAGTTTCCTTGTTACCTCCTCTCATGCTCGCCTCCAGGACTTCTCCAGAGCTTCTCCGATACTCTGGAACTCCCTGCCCCAGTATGTGCCAGTTAGCTCCTATCCTGTCCACCTTTAGACAATCCTTGAAAACTCACTCATTCAGGGAAGCCTACCCCACCTCCACCTAAGAACTGTACTTGAGTCACCTCCATTAAATCATCTCCCACAGCTATCACCTTTTGTACTACCTCCCCCTTCCTTTAGATTGTAAGCTCCATGAGCAAGGCCCTCCAATTCCTTCTGTATCGAACTGTATTGCAATTGTACTGCCACCCCTTATATTGTAAAGCGCTGCGTAAACTGTTGGCGCTATATAAATCCTGTATAATAATAATAATAACCTATGTAAGAAAGATCTGTATACTTACCTATTTTCATGTTGCTCCAGTCCATTCACGTGATCTCCCTTGTATCAGCCAGAGGCCAACAATGGCTGGTAATGCCTGGGTGGTGACATCACCCATAGACTTATTATGAACCATCCATTGTCAGCACTCCCTCCTCTCCCCTACAGCTGAGCTGACTGACACAGGGAAACCAGATCACATGACTGGACCAGAGCAGCATGAGAATAGGAAAGTATATACATCTTTTTTACATAGGTTGGTAAGTATAAATGTCAGGAAGGAAAGGGAATATTTCAAGATGAGTAATTTCCTAGGAATTCTACTTTAACTCTCCTAGATTTTACTTGAAATGTGCAGACAATTCACATAATTCTATGAATACTTTCTCAAAATTAAGATTTTTTTGAGAGTTGTTTGGATATTTTCAGGATGATTAGATCAATCGTAAAATTTCCACTTGTTCCCAAATTACTGTCAACAGTATTTTCTCTCTCTGAGCAGCACTGTGACAATATTCGGTTTTACTGGCAAAGCTCAATATCCCCAAGGTAGACATCTGCGTTTCATTTCATTATGATATGTTTTTTGGGACAAAATGTAATTTTCAGAGATTCAGATTTATACAGATCTCTAAATGGACGTTAGTAATAGATGTCAACGAATCAAAAAAAAAAGTTATAACTGAAATAACGAATGCATTTGTTCTATTCGGATGACGTCACAAGGTGCATGGTTCGAATCCATGGGGAAATTGATTACATTTTCAAATTAGTTTGATAATTCGGATTCAGATAATGAATGGATCTGAATTTTGTTGCATTCTTTATTTTTAGACGCACATGACACCGGTCAATATTGTCCAGTCAGCTGACCCCTCTTCTCTTGGTGGGTTGGACTAGCATCCGAAAATATCAAACCCTTCCGATTCTTATCTGTATGATTCAATAATACACTGCTCAGAAAAATTAATGGAACACTATGAAAACACATCAGATCTCAATGGGAAAAAATCTCATGTTGGATATCTATACTTATATAGACTGGGTAATGTGTTAAGAACGTAAGGATGGCCCATTGTTTGATGAAAATTATCAACCTAAAGAGGACTGAATTCAAAGACACCCAGAAAATCAAAGTGAAAAAATGATGCAGCAGGCTAGTCCATTTTGCTGAAATTTCATTGCAGCAACTCAAAATGGTGCTCAGTAGTTTGTATGGCCTCCACGTGCTTGTATGCATGCCTGAACTCCTGGACAGTCTAAGGTGCAACCTGGCGGTGTCGGATGGACCGAAACATGATATCCCAGAGGTGTTCTATTGGATTTAGGTCAGGCGAGCGTGGGGGCCATTCAGTGGTATCAATTCTTTTATCCTCCAGGAACTGCCTGCATACTCTCCCCACATGAGTCCAGGCATTGTTGTGCACCAGGAGGAACTCAGGACCCACTGCACCAGTGTAGGGTCTGACAATGGGTCCAAGGATTTCATCCCGATACCTAATGGCAGTCAGGGTGCCATTGTCTAGCCTGTAGAGGTCTGTGCCTCCCTCCATGGATATGCCTCCCCAGACCATCACTGGCCCACCACCAAAACGGTCATGGTGAACGATGTTACAGGCAGCATAATGTTCTCCACGGCTTCTCCAGACCCTTTCACGTCTGTCACATGTGCTCAGGGTGAACCTGCTGTCATCTGTAAAAAGCACATGGCGCCAGTTGCGGACCTGCCAATTCTGGTGTTCAATGGCAAATGCCAATCGAGCTCTATGGTGCCGGGAACACAGGGCCCACTAGAGGATGTTGGGCCCTCAGGCCACCCTCATGAAGTCTGTTTCTGATCGTTTGGTCAGAGACATTCACACCAGCCTGCTGGAGATCATTTTGTGGGGCCTGGTTCTCCTTGCACAATGGAGCAGATACCAGTCCTGCTGATGGGTTAAGGACCTTCTACGGCCCTGTCCAGCTCTCCTAGAGTAACTGCCTGTCTCCTGGAATCTCCTCCATGCTCTGGAGACTGTGCTGGGAGACACAGCAAACCTTCTGGCAATGGCACGTATTGATGTGCCATCCTGGATCAGTTGCACTGCCTGTGCAACCTCTGTAGGGTCCAGGTATGGCCTCATGCTACCAGTAGTGACACTGACCCTAGCCAAATGCAAAACTAGTGAAAAACAGTCAGAAAAGATGAGTAGGGAAAAATATGTCAGTGGCCTCCACCTGTAAAACCATTCCTGCTTTGGGGGTCGTCTCATTGTTGCCCATCTAGTGCATTTGTTGTTATTTTCATTAACACCAAAGCAGCTGAAACTGATTAACAACCACCTCTGCTACTTAACTGACCAGATCAATATCCCAGGACTTTCATTGATTTGATGCTATACTCTGATTACAAAGTGTTCCTTTAATTTTTTTGAGAAGTGTGTATCATATATCAAGCAATCTTCCGTAAAAACTGCAAAATGTTTCAAATCCACCTGGATCAATGAATATATGAAATGAATGCTGAAGATACCAAACAAGTTGCAAAAATGAATCGAATCAATATAACGCATATTAAAAAATTCTTTAATGAACAAATGCACCTGAAATTAAACAAAAATTTCTGGTGTGGACTTGTCTGATACAAGGTTGGACATCTGCAGTTTTGGCATACTTCTGATTTTTTTATTTGCTTGCTGTATTAATAAGTCTCCTAGGAATCCAGGTATCTCCCTATAATGATGTAACTAAAAGAGCTAATGTAACATGACGGGCACGACTTAGAGGTAGTAGGTTCTACAGTAACTGTGCTGATGTCGGGAACATCAGGTCAGCTGTTAAAGATATTGTGCCAGCTGTAAGGCTCATGCTCATGCATTTGTGCATAAATGTGCATGTTTTGGGGACCAAACTAAGCTTGAAGGAATGCACACTATGCAATGGCGTGCATGTGGACAAAGAAGCACAGCCACCACAGATACTGGTGCCTAGTGGCCTATTTAATTCTAGGCCCTCCATGGAATCATTGCTAGATGGTTTTTCAGCTTGTATCTCTGTTATCCCTGATCCTGAATCTGCTTGACTCTGCTACTGACCTGGCTTCTATCTAACATACCTCTGGATTACCCCTGTCTGTTTATGACTGCTTCCTACCTGTGTTACCAACCTCGGCCTGGACCCTTAACCTCCTTAGCGGTAAGCCCGAGTGTAGCTCGGGGTAAAATTTCTATACCAAGAGCGCTAACCCCGAGCTACACTCGGGCTTACCATGCGGCATTGCTCTGGGGTTCCCTGCAGCACTTACCTTGTCCTTCGCTCCTGCGATGTGTCCCCTGCAGCATCCCCGGCCATCTCCTCCGGCCAATGCCGGCATCCGGCTTCTGTGTTCCGGTCCCTGTGACGTCGGGACGTACGGGTGCCGGAACCGGCGGGAAATTTGAAATTTTTTAAAAATGTCATTTTTGCTGTCATTGCTGTTTCAATGCATTTTACATATATTTTTTCCCTACTGCTTTGTCTTGTGCCCTGCCTGCATTTTGAATGTTCTTTCTGCCTGGAAACTTAGAAAAGTCCATGGCGTCCAAAAAGCGTCCCTTTACGTCAAAAGCGGTTTTAGAACAGCGATAGTAAATCAGAACCACTTGCAGAATTGAGTGATAATGATTCGTGGGGAAATTCGTCATCCGACACTGAAAACGATTTTGTGACTTTGCTCAGCGATGTGCGAATTTGCCTCTGTATTTCAAATTTCAGTGTTTTTGGTTTGATTATATTATTGAATTAAATTTATTATTATATTATTATTTTTTATGATTATTTATTAAATTATAATTTATGATTTCGTGTTTCAAATTTTATCATATCCGGAATGTTTAATAGACTCTTGTTCGGACAGATTTCAGTGAGTTATTCCTAAAAATTACAGCCTGCAATAAAAAACTACATATTTCCATGCAAAAAAATGGTACCGCTTTCAGCACAAAAAATCGGAAAGAATAATACCGCCAGGGGGGTTAAGCAAGATTTTGGTTACCAAGTCTGTACTTCGTTGCCTTCATGTTTCCAATCTCTGCTCATCTCTGACTTTGATTATGATTCAGTTGCTTCTGCTCAGCTGTTACAAAACTCGGCTTGTGACCCCACTCTGCTATCAACTGGTCTGGGTAAAGTCGGTGTGTCCCCATCACTGTTCTTCTGCTTACCTGACACCATCTCCTCTAAGTTCAAGTCTGTAGTACCAGCCAGGGGCGGACTAACAACTCATGGGGCCCTCGGGCAATAGGAGATCATGGGGCCCCTGTGTCCTTGACTAAACTCAAAAAAGCCTATGAAAAAGGTACCAGGGGCATCTCATGGGGCCCCCTACTGACCCCGGGCCCTCGAGCAGTGCCTGAGTTTCCAAATGGTCAGTCCGCCCCTGGTACCAGCTTCCTGGCACCTGCCCCATTCCATTGCCTAAGCAGTCCCTGTCTTCAGGATTAATTGGACAGGAATTGTGCAAGAGGCCACCCATATCATCTAGAGCTCCTCAGACAGGTACGTGACAGCTGATAACCAATAACCTAGCCTTCTCTGGCAGCATCCCCTATGTTAAATGTTCTTGCTGTAGGTGTAATGTAATGCATTTATTAAGCCTTACAGTACTCTTTTAGTACACTTTTTGTGGGGAAGTGTCACCTCTCCAATGACTTACATTAGTTAGTGTAGGGGTGTGCAGGATGTACATAGAGAAACCACGTTGTAGTTCCCCAAGTAATCAGAAGAAGACCCCAGTTGGCGTGACAAGTGTTTGTAAGAAGCCCTTTAAGGTGGTACCCAGCTTTAGTTTGCTTGGCAACCCTACCATGCCTGTTATAAATGTTCTTGAAAATTACATATGCAGGATTGGTGGGAAATGCAAAGAGCTCCTGCTGGCTGGTGAGCTAGTTGAGGATATCTCTCACCCTTTTCTTTTCTTGGACCCTTCCCAGAAAAATAATGTAGCCAGGATCTCTTTCACCCTTAGATTCCCTTTCGGGGGATGGGGAGGAGGCACATGGACTTCTCTTACCTGTGGGGTAAAACAGATTGCATTTCTCTTAGAAAGCAATGACAGGACTATATTCTATGCACTGCTATGGGTGGTGGACAAAGGTCTCCTATCTCTCCTCATCTCTGCTGCAAACAATTGTTCAAGTCCTATGCCATCAAATTCTGTATGGCTGACTGTGTTCCATTATTATTCTAAAGTTGAGCAAATGTCCATTCTAAGGAGCCTGCTGTTTTTTCTGTACCAATGGAAGACCACTCTTTGACATGGGTTTGTGTCTAGGAACAGAGCAGGACATAATTTTCAGGTTAAAGCTGTGTTAAGGAATTGGCCCTAAATTCCGGTCAGGCCAGGCTGGACCTCTCCCAGGACGTCTCAAGGGTGAAGTGAGTGTGTTTCCGCCTCATCAGAGAGCCCATCCTATGAAACTACAGGGAAAGAAAAAGAGAGGAAGGCGCCTCTAAGTGCAGTATTGACAATTTATTCAGTAAACAAAGGAAAATTTGCACTTACAAGATAAACGGTTAAAAAGGCTCATCGTGTGGTAATTGGATCCAGGTTTGACATCCAGCCATCCAGCAGCAGACTATGCCTATAGGATCTGGAAGTAGAGACCAGGATGTGCCTGTTCATCAAAAATGAAGCTAGGAGAGCAGAGTCAGATGTAGCAGGTAAAGGGGGCGGTAATGCATTTCAGAGCATGCTCAATAGGCTCCTTCTTCAGACCCATGATCCTATAGGCATAGTCTGCTGCTGGACGGCTGATTGTCCCACCTGGATCTAATTACCACACGATGAGCCTTTTTAGCCGTTTATCTTGTAAGTGCAAATTTTCCATTGTCTACTAATAAATTGTTAATAATGCACTTAGAGGCGCCTTCCTCTCTTTTTCTTGTTACTGCATTAGAGACTTGCTTCCACTCTAAGAAGAGCTGCCTCAGTGTTACTGTTCTCATCCATCCATCCCTGATATCCATCTGGCACCTTTATCTTACAGCTACAGAGGTTGGGCTCCAACAAGTGCGCCCTATACAATATACATTTTATGAAACTACAGGGTGCCGTGAGAATGCCTGATAAGTACAGAAAGAGTTAATTATTTCGACTTCTGCAACACAACACTACTAAATTCAGAATAGGGTTTGACTCTACACTTTCCAGAAATTGTAGAGATCCCCACTACACTTTCCAGAAATTGTTATCCTTTCTCAAGAGATGAGCAATGTGTTTAAAACATTTGTAACAATGATGAAGTCATCAGCATGTCCTGGTACCTCCAACACTGGAACAACCATTTCACAGGTACACATCTCTTTATTTCACACTGGCCTTTGGCCACAGTTTCCTACCACCACAACCTACAAGCACTCTACCCTTTGATGTGACAGGACACAGTATGAGTAAATTGTGGATCTGGAAGTCAGAGTTTCCCCTTTTACATACAAACCTACCGCTTTCACCCGTCAGCTTAGAGTGTGGCCTGCCTGCCATCACCTTGTGTGCATGTGCAGATGGCAGAAGGAGAGAGAGAAGAAAGAGAGAGATACAGCCACCATACAGTTTTCATATCTTGATACGCGGTGGGAGCATCTTGGCTCACGGTGGAAGGTAGTGGGGGCCCCAGGTCAACTTTTGCATCAGGGCCCACAAGCTTCAAGCTACGCCTCTGCCCCTAGACTGGTTACTTTGCTCGAAGAGTGACTGGATATGTGTACTTGGCTGCGGTGCAACTACTGGGAAAAGAACTCTGAGCAATCATACATCCGCTCCTAAGGAGGTAGTGCTACAGAATGATGAGGAACATATTGGAAACCTTTTAACCTTTTTTTTTTATGCTAGAGTTTGGACCATCTCAGTCTCAGTCCTCAGCCACTTATTCCTATTATAACAATCCACCATTTCTCACTCACAGCCCATTTTCAGGGGGTTTACATCTGACCACACTTTGCAGCTCTGTCCAGTTGTTTAGGGTCCCCTACATTTCCTTAGTCCTTCTGAGCACTCATTTGCAAGATTAATAACTCTATGCAAATAAATCCAGCCCCCCAATACTTACTTGAGCCTCATCACGATCCAGCGATGTGAATGACAGCCTCGGCTGTCAAAGGTCTCTGCCTCCTTATCGGTTGAGACAGCAAGCGTGAGCCATTGGCCCCCTCTGCTGTCAATCACAGCCAGTCAGCCAATGAGGAGAGAGAGGGCCATGGCTGCATGTGTGAATGGACACACGGAGCAGCGGGTGCCCCCATAGCAAGCTGCTTGCTGTCGGGCACCCGACAGATAGGAGAAGCCAGGAGAGCCTGCAGGGAACCCAAGAAGAGGAGGATCCGGGCTGCTCTGTGCAAAACCACTGCACACAGCAGGTAAGTATAGACATGTTTGTTTTACAAAAAAAATTAAAAATGAACCTTTAGAATCACTGTAAAGCGAAGTTCCACCTGAAAAAAAAAATCAGCAGCTACAAAAACTGTAGCTGCTGACTTTAAAAATGCAGACACTTACCTGTCCCTCGGTCCAGCGGTGTCCTCACCACGGCTGGTTTCACTGGCCGTCTTCTCTCCCCGGCGCCGGCATCTTCAGTGTGGTCACAGCCGGGTGCCCACTGCAGATGCGCGAGAAGCGCTACGCTTTGTGAATGACCCCGTAGTCTTCTGGGACCTGTCACGTGTCCTAGAAGTCTACGGGGGGGAGGGAGGACAATGTCCACTTCCGATCGCCTTGGCGATCACAGAGGAAATGGGAGCCGGTACCTGTCAATTCGGGTGTCCGCTCCCCCAAGGTGCCAATCCTCAATGGGGAGTGGGGGACAAAGGCTTAAAGCAGAACTTCCCCTTTAGGGTGGAGCTCCGCTTTAACTACAAATGGTTGGTTAGGAGGTGGTTAAGTTGAAGGGGTTTATTGATAAAAATATTTACAGTGCTATTCGTTTTGCAAAACTGCATTTCTTCTGTGAAAATGTGGGCAAAATCAAATGTTATTAGAGGAAATACATAGGCTATTTCCTCTCCAAGTCAAAAGGTATTAATTCATACAGAAGAGAGTGAATCGTGAAAATACTGTATTGTGGGCACCTGATGGAGTTGATGATCACAGGCAATAGATACTTGTAATGTATGATCCTCAGCTCCTGATAAGGGGAAATTGTATGGCTGTTGTATTGATATGGAGATGTCCTTATGTTTCTTTCAAGTCCCGATGAAGGGAGTAGTTTTGGACCTCCAGAAAACATTGGATATTCTTTAGATTGTCCCCCTGACTTTTCTTCAAATAAAGTTGTATCTGGACCTTTTCTATTTTTTTTTTGTTAAATTACATTACAAGCCAAGAAGACTGTGGAGATCCACTGCGGTAGAGAAGCAACCGGCCCGAAAACCAGATGATTTATGTCAACGTCAATGCTTTAAGACAGCAATACTGACTAAATAAATATAGGTGGCGCCAAAACAATATTAATAAAAATTACAATCAATTTCTATGTCAATAATACCAGCTGCAAAATCTGCCCTATAATAAGGTGCATATAAATAGAAACATTTTTTTTCCAGACTGCGCTAGTAAAAAGATATATATAATAAGATAAATGTCTGTGAGCAAATAAATCTCGATCATATTAATCATATAACAAAGTCATATCAATCATATAAAGTCCCAAAAAAAAAAAATTATATATAAAGTGATGATAAAATAAATTCAAACGAAATCCACCAAGTGTGTCCATCACCGAATAAACTGAATAAACTCACCAGAGCAATATGCTGATCATATTATAAACCAGCATAAACGCTTTTCTGCTCTGGGAGCAATGATCTGTAGATAGTTGGGACAAAACTTTGGCTTGGAAAGAACTTCTTTCCAAGCCAAAGTTTTGTCCCAACTATCAACAGATCATTGGTCCCAGAGCAGAAAAGCATTTATGCTGGTTTATAATAGGATCAGCATATTGCTCTGGTGAGTTTATTCGGTGATGGATACACTTGGTGGATTTCGTTTGAATTTGAATTTATTTTATCATTATCACTTTATATATAATTTTTTTTTTTTTGGGGACTTTATATGATATGACTTTGTTATATGATTAATATGATCTAGATTTCTTTGCTCACGGACATTTATCTTATTATATATATCTTTTTACTAGCGCAGTCTAGCAAAATTTTTTTTGTATTTAAGACAGCAATAACAATAAGATAACCTTGCGGGTCCATTGCTATTTTTCCACTGTCCTCAATCACCTGGCTGCCAAAGGCAGGACAGAGGGATCTTTGACTTGCTGGCTATTAGGACAGGTTGGAGAAAAGTCTGTGTACACTGATTATGTGAGATGCAGGGGCGGACTGACCATTTGGAAACTCGGGCACTGCCCGAGGGCCCAGGGTCAGTAGGGGGCCCCATGAGATGCCCTTGGTACCTTTTTCATAGGCTTTTTTGAGTTTGGGCAAGGACTCAGGGGCCCCATGATTCACTATTGCCTGGGGGCCCCATGAGTTGTCAGTCCCTGGTGAGATGTTAAGCTATTTTTTGGCAGTGGTTTGTGGAAACATTGAAAAAAGAAGACTTCAAAATCTGCATACATAATATGACTCATGACCAAGGTTTTTTTTTACAGAAAATGTGATAGAGAGAGTGTCACAATATCATGTGAGAGCTGACTTTATTTTGAACACGAGTGTTTCCCAAATCAAGTAATTAACTATATCCATTTGCTGTCTGCTTAACTCGACACCAGGTAGCTGTCTTTCTGATAAAAGTGATCCAGGTGGCTAATTAGCCACTGGGTGACTTTTAGAAGTGATAGGAGGTGTGCCCCCCCGCCACTTTCCGGTGTTTCTTGGGCATACCTGGATGATTTATAAGCCCAGGAACCAATCCAACGCTGGCGACAGCTGGCCATAGAGACAAGCAGAGGAAAGATGGCCGATGTGAACAAGGTCATTTTTTTTTTTAGGTATTAGATGTTTTTTTTTTTTAATCTAATGCTTTCTATTGTGGAGGAAAAATGTGGGGTCTTATTTACCCCAGATCTCACCATAAAGAAGACCTGCCATCCCTTATTTCTATCACAAGGGATATTGACATTCCTTGTGATAGAAATAAAAGTGATCGGAAAACAATTTAAAGGGACAGCGTAAAAATAAAAAAAGTAAAAAAAAACATTTTTTAACCCTTTTGCGCCGGCGCCTCCCGGCCCTTTAAGAGTTTCACAATCCAGGAGGCGGGCGGGGTCTTGGGGTCATGTGACCGCCGTAATTCGCCGTCACGGTGGTCACACAATCGGAAAAGTTCCCGATCGCAAGGAGAGATCGGGATCTTTCCGTGAGTCACGGACACATGCGCTGGCAGCGCACAGGGCACATGCTCTCAGCACATATGTATTTTCTAATTGCATGCAAATATGCGGCAGCTCGGCGTCAAGGCCCAGACGCCGAGAGGCCACATATTTGCATGCGCTCAGCGTTTAGGGGTAAAGCACCTCCGTCCACCCATGCTCGTACACAGTTGTGAACGCATACATTGGTCATGCCCACATATGCAAACAGTGTTCACACCGCACATGTGAGGTATCACCGCAAGGAAAGTCCTTTGTAAACTAAAAGTCATCAGAGTCATAGCTAACTTAGACATACTAACTCCTTGTATGACAGCGCTGTTACATGGAGGGAGTCACATGCTCCTTCATGCCCAATAGTACTGGGCACCCCTTCAGCTCCTGGCACTGAATGGATTTATGGGGGATAGAAAAAAGGTAGATTCAACTGCAAGAAAATCCAAGCAATTCTTAAAGTGGATGTAAACCTCAGACATGAAATATGAACAAAGCACATCCCTCAATAGTGTGTAATTGTCTCAATTAAGAGGACTAAGAGTCATTTCTGTCTTCGTTCCTCTGCTATCAGCATGAGTCACTTCTGACAAGTGTTCTTGACAGCAAGAGAAAAATTATGATGGGAGGGACCTCCAGCAGATTGACAGGCTCAGCTCTGTTCCTGTGTGAAGGGGTGTGTGTCCGTTCCCTCAAATCAGCTCTCAGAGCACTTCTTACTGAGTGTAAGTTAAGGTGCTACTAAACCCACAACACTAAAATCAGTCTGTATATGCAGTAAAGCATGCTTGTTATACTCACTGTGGAATCTAAGGGGTTAATCCTTCGCACTTCGCATGTAAAAAGGCTGTTTGATCCTGACTTCTCTGATCCTCCCCTTCTTCCAGTGTCCCCCTCTTATCTCCTGATAAGACATATCATGTGGAGACACTATGCACATGCTCAGTTTGGTGTGTATTGCTAGAGAGGTTTTTTTTTTAAATTTTGGGAAAATGCACGTGATCAGCACAGGGCCAATCAGCACTGTCCAGAGAGAGGTCAGGAGTTCTGCATCCTCCTAGAGCAGAATGAAAACTCCTCCTACAAGCTTTAACATGTACTCTGCCGCACACTGATAGAATTCACAAGACTGCTCTAACTGCTGATGAGAAAATGTATTTAGCAGTTTATATTTACTAAAATAATTGCACTTCCATGTTGTGCGTACTGTGGGAGACCAGATATAGTGAACACAGGGTCCGGGGAGAGCAGATACAATGAATGCAGGGTCCGAGGATTAGTAATACTTTAAGCTCCCCACCCCCTGCTTTTCAGAGCTGGGAGGTCCTGTGTAAATTCTGCACTTTGAATAGATGTAGGTGACAGATGAGTGTAGATAGACAGGTGCAACTTATGTAGGAGGATTGGTTTCATCCCTGTGTATTACCTGAGGCCAGTCACTTCACTGGGTATATGTAAGGGTCTACAATGACTTTAAACATGTTCCCTCTCCCCTCTTCCCTCTTCCTACCAATCCTGCCTAATCTGTAAAGAGATGTGTGCACTTACCTATTTTCAATCCACACTGCTTTGATCACTTGATCCTGCAGCTCCTGCTCTCCTGTGTCAGTAAGCGGCTGCTGCAGGGGAAAGGAGAGAGTGCTGACAGTTGGCTTATGGATGTCTATGGGTGATGTCATAGCTCCAAAGAATTCCCAGCTGTTACGAGCATCCCCTGATCCGGAGCTGCAGCATCACATGACAGGACTGGAGTGAATTAACATAGGTAAGTACAAACATGTTTTTTTATACAGATTGGGCACGATAGATAAGAGGAGGGGGAGAGAACATTTTTAAGAATAGTTAGACTTAGGCAGCCCATAGATTATGCAATGTTCTTACCTTCCACCACAGGTGGAAGGAAAGAAAATTGCTCCATTCCCCTCACACAGAGCTATTGTGGAGCCTTCCCCACCAGCAGAACACAATGATGACTGCTATAGCAGCTGGCATTGATTGCAAGAAAAAAATTCAACAAGCTGATTTTACTGAGGTCGACTAATGGATCAACTTCAGTACAACCAGTTTGTCCATAGATGGATTGAATCTCAACCTTTCTCTGCTGAACTGTCTGAGATTCTAACCATCTGTGGCCAGCTTTAGGCTTTTCTTCCATTTAAAGCAGTATATGCTGTTGGGGATACCTATTGCTCATGGAGTTTATCAGCTCACAAATCCAATACCCAGGAAGATGAGTGGTCTTACATAACTCCCACTGACACCAATGCCAATCGGCCTTCTGTTACTGTCACTAATATTAATGTGCAGGTGGGGGTGGTCTTTATTACTTCCGCTGATGCCAATTCCAGGGGTGGTCTTCTTTTAGTGCCACTGGGGGTGAGGGAGGTATTTTTATGCTCCCACTGTCACCAGTCCAGTGGTGTGTGGTCTTTATCTAGCTCACCGACAACAGTGCTAGGGGAGGGACCCCTTTTATTACTCTGACAGACATGGGGGTATTGATTTCTCTTGCTGGCCACCAACACCAATGCATGTATTACTCCTGCTCACCACCAACCTAGGAGATTTTTTACCCCCTCTGACCTCGAAATAACAATGAACTAGCCGTTTATTTCTGAAAAGTGTGGGCAACCCTGGCACATAATATTTAATTGGTTTGTTCTAATCCAGGGGCCTAATTACAAATCACAGCCCCCCACAGCAAAGTTCTGATGTGGTCTCTCTTTTCTAGCCAACCTTTCTCTGTAATACCCAACACTTTGTGTCAGTGGGCAGTGGCATCCCTAATTTTAATCCCCTTTGCCAGTAGATGACCAGTAGACTATATTCCTTATATGCTGACAACTGCTGGGAGTGCAGGCAGAGAAAGAGCATGTCTCAGCTCCATATCATAGTTACATAGTTAGTCTGGCTGAAAAAGGACAAAAGTCCATCCAGTTCAACCATTTAAAAAAAAAAAAGTTATAATCCTATACCCATAGCTGATCCAGAGGAAGGCAAAAAAACCCAGCAAAGCATGATCCAATTAGCTCCTGCAGGGAAAAAAATTCCTTCCTGAACCCCCGAGAGGCAATCGGATATTCCCTGAATTAACTTTACCTATAAATCTTAGTATCCAATTATATTCTGTGTATCTAAGAAAGAATCCAGGACTTTCCTACAGCAATCTACTGAGCTGGCCAGAATCAACTCTTGAGGGAGTCTATTCCACATTTTCACAGCTCTCACTGTGAAGAAACCTTTCCGTAATTTGAGATTAAATGTATTTTCCTCCAGATGTAAAGAGTGCCCCCTTGTCCTCTGTGATGACCTCAGGGTGAATAACTCTACACCGAGTTCACTATATGAACCACTGATGTATTTATACATGGAGATCATATCCCCCTTATGTATTATACATGGTGATCATATCCCCCCTTATGTATTATTCATGGAGATCATATCCCCCTTATGTATTATACATGGAGATCATATCCCCCCTTATGTATCATACATGGAGATCATATCCCCCCTTATGTATTATACATGGAGATCATATCCCCTCTTATGTATTATACATGGAGATCATATCCCCCCTTATGTATTATACATGGAGATCATATCCCCCCCTTATGTATTATACATGGTGATCATATCCCCCTTATGTATTATACATGGAGATCATATCCCCCCTTATGTATTATACATAGAGATCATATCCCCCCTTATGTATTATACATGGAGATCATATCCCCCCTTATGTATTATACATGGAGATCATATCCCCCCTTATGTATTATACAAGGAGATCATATCCCCCCTTATGTATTATACATGGTGATCATATCCCCCTTATGTATTATACATGGCGATCATATCCCCCCTTATGTATTATACATGGCAATCATATCCCCCCCTTATGTATTATACATGGAGATCATATCCCCCTTATGTATTATACATGGTGATCATATCCCCCCCTTATATATTATACATGGTGATCATATCCCCCCCTTATATATTATACATGGAGATCATATCCCCCCTTATGTATTATACATGGTGATCATATCCCCCTTATGTAATATACATGGTGATCATATCCCCCCTTATGTATTATACATGGTGATCATATCCCCCCTTATGTATTATACATGGTGATCATATCCCCCCTTATGTATTATACATGGAGATCATATCCCCCCTTATGTATTATACATGGAGATCATATCCCCCCTTATGTATTATACATGGAGATCATATCCCCCCTTATGTATTATACATGGAGATCATATCCCCCCTTATGTATTATACATGGTGATCATATCCCCCCTTATGTATTATACATGGAGATCATATCCCCCCTTATGTATTATACATGGAGATCATATCCCCCCTTATGTATTATACATTGAGATCATATCCCCCTTATGTATTATACATGGAGATCATATCCCCCTTATGTATTATACATGGTGATCATATCCCCCCTTATGTATTATACATGGAGATCATATCCCCCCTTATGTATTATACATGGAGATCATATCCCCCTTATGTATTATACATGGCGATCATATCCCCCTTATGTAGTATACATGGTGATCATATCCCCCCTTATGTAGTATACATAGAGATCATATCCCCCCTGAAGATCAAGTCTTTTCTGACACTTTTGGTTCACATGAAAAAAATCAGTATTGTTTGCTAGGAAATTAATTTGAACCCCCAAACATTATATATTTTTTCAAAGCAGACACGCTACTGAATACAATGGTGGGTGCTGCAATTTTTTATATCAGATAAATGTAATTTTTTTTTTTTTAAAATGCACTTTTTTTACTTTTAATGCTAGAAAACACAATATATTGGCCAATTATTTGGTAAAATATAAAATATGATGGTATGCCGAGTAAACAAATACTAAACATGACATGCTTTAAAACTGCGCATACCCCATGCACTGGCGACAAACTGCATACATTTTCAATATCCATAGTCAAAGCTTTAAACGTCTTTACAAGCTACCATTTTACATTTCCAGAGGAGGTCTAGTACTAGAATTACTGATCTTGATCTGACGTTTGTGGCGATACCTCACATGCATGGTGCAACCGCTGTTTACATAGGGTGGGTTTTTTTTTTTAAGGTTTTTTTTTAAGTTATTTTGATTTTTTTAATTATTTTTACACTGTGCCTTTCATTTTTATTTTTATTTTATCACTTTTAATGCTATCACAGGGAATGCAAATATCCCCTATAACTTCAATGGGCATTGTCCTATATTTTTTTGAGAAATCTGAGATCTATCAGACTCTAGATATCTCCTAGGCCTACTGAATGTGCTTGCAAATCCCGATTGGCAGCCCACAAATTCTGCAGCACCTGTACTTCCCCCATTCACTGTCCAACCCAGAATTCAGGTCGAAATAGCAAATTTAACTACTCCCCTTGATTTTTTTGAGCTGTTTTTCACGGAAGTTAGTTAGTTGCAGGACACTACTTGTGCTCGCCACCGCACCAGCTTGTACTGCACTTATGGGACTCGCCACGTCACCAAGTGATACTGCAGTGCTGATATGTGAAAGACCAGGATGTACTAGAGTGCTGGTGCTCACCAGTTCACCAAAAGGTAGAGCGGCACTAGTACTGGCACTTTGCTGCATATGAGAGTCATCAAAATTTACTGGCAAGTGCTAGCAGAGATCAGGCCTGATTCTGCGAATACTGCGGTTTTGTGTGCAATGTATCAAGTGACAGTGACCTATTGACACTGCACTTGCTGGGGGAGAAGGGGGGGGTAAACGTAGGGGCAATTTGATGCTATCTGGGAG